>NW_010178473.1:22096-33802 GCF_000695765.1 Mesitornis unicolor | reverse complement strand
TCTTTCCCTGTATTTTGTGTCGGTGCTGTGCTCATTTGTGAACTGGAATGCAGGTAAAGTAGCACTGACTGGCTGAGTGAACCTTTTCTAAAATGCTGCTTTAATGTAGGTGAAAAAAACCAAGGAATCACATTTCAAATAACAGATGAAGCCCTCTTCCTGCCCTTCCTCCTCCTCTCGTACATTCAGAAAATAGATTTTTTTTTTTTGCTTTTTTGTGCTCCTGAGACATGTGAGTACTTACAAGTTCTTCAAGCTGCCACTGGCAAGTGCCCTGAGGAGGAAGGGCAGCAGCCCACATGCTCTCTTGTCTGCTGCAATCATCCCATGTACCGAAATCAACAGCAGCTGCTATTTTTAATTTGCACAGCAAAGTAAATGTCAGGATCTCGGTGAGAACGCAACTGGATACCCACCCAGCTTTACTGGCAAGTAAAAAGTTAACAGCCAGACAACTTGGATACATCAGCCCTTGAACTAGTGAAGCAGCAAGCAGCTGGGAAACCTTGGCGTAAATTGAAATCTCATTCAAGTTTGTTAGATTGTACTGCGGGACAGAAAGGAAAAAGGAACCATTCATCTATCTGGGGCAGCCTCCCGCTGCTTCTCATGGAGCAGCAGCAGCTCCCATGTGCCCTGGTACCCTGCAGTGTTCAGCCCAGCGCCGCTGCCAAACAAGCAGAGAAGCGATTAACGAATTTATGCAAATGACAGTAACGGAGCAGCGGCTTTCTTCCTGGATAGGAGCTGCTAGGTCACAGCAGAAAGGTGTTACATTAAAAGAATCTGCATCCAAGGCATTTTTGTATGTAACTATTATATATTAATTATAGTTAGTGTATTAGTTATTACACACAATTAATATGTAATTATAATTTAATATATATAATTTTACTATATATATGTGGTGAGACACTGGCACAGGTTGCCCAGGGAAGTTGTGGATGCCTCCTCCCTGGAAGGAGGCAGCCAGAGGTTGCAACAAGGAAAATGGCTCTGGGAGACCTTACTGCTGCCTTCAGGTTTCTGAAGATAGCTTACAGGAAAGCTGGGGAGGGACTTTTTACAAGGGCTGGTAGTGACAGGATGAGGGGGAATGGCTTTAAACTGGAAGAGGGTAGATTTAGACTGAATATTAGGAAGAAATTCTTTACTGTGAGGGTGGTGAGACACTGGCACAGGTTGCCCAGGGAAGTTGTGGATGCTGCCTCCCTGGAAGTGTTCAACCAGGTTGGACAGGGCTTTGGGCAGCCTGGTCTGGTGGGAGGTGTCCCTGCCCATGGCAGGGGGGCTGGACCAGATGATCTTTAAGGTGCCTTCCAACCCAAACGGTTCTGTGATTCTATGATACACACACACACTTTTATACATAGATGTATGTATAAAAAATTAGCTCCTCTGATTAGGAAAGCTGCATTTTTCCAATCCTCCAGACACACTCCTGCAGGCCCCTGTATTTGTGCAAAACTTACTTGGCCACAGACCATTCACAGGGAACACAGTAACACTGCAGTAGCCCATGGGCTAGCACAGACCTACCCTGATAGCTCTAACATCAACCGTCTGAGGGCAGCATTATCCCTGGGACCTGCACCAAGTCAACAGGTCTACTCAGCATCAGCCAGAACCACACAGATGAGTCAGAAGAGGATCCAGCACCATGCCCAAGCCACCTTTCATGGTCCACATCTGCTCTCACCAGTGAAAATGATTTTGTAACTTGGTTCAGTACCCAAGTGCTTGGTCATTTTAACCTATGCGGCTCTTTTATTCTGTTTTTACTTGCTAGGGATGCCCAGGCCCTGAGCCTTCTGGAAATGTCCCCTCAGCAAAAATCCTGCAGCTCTCTCTTGCTGCAAATGTTTCACTGCATGCCCTATTTTCCTAATCTTTTATAATTGCCTGCTTTGCCCAGAATCTCTCCCTGAAGTCAAGTTATCCTTGTTTATAAACAAGTCTACACAAGCCTTACCCTCCCACACACCACAAAGCTGTTTTTCGCAAAATGCTGTGCAGCAAATTGCTTTTATTCACCTACCAGCAAAATACATTAGCTTTATGTTCCTTCCTCATCTTATCTTACCAATTATTTGAAATTACTAGATTTGGATGATCCACAGTTAATTAGCTTATTAATTATTTTTCCCCTCTCAATAATCTGGCAAAATACTGACCAGTTCATGACCCAGAATGGGCCTGAGTCAAGTAACTGCTCCTGATCTGCCACTGACTAATTAAATACAATAAAAAAACCTAAAACTCACATAGCCAGAGTCCTTCATTTTTTTTTTCTTTTTTTTTAATAAATCACAGGATGGTTTGGGTTGGAAGGGACCTTAAAGCTTATCTGGTTCAACCCCCTGCCATGGGCAGGGACACCTCCCACCAGCCCAGGCTGCTCAAGGCCCCATCCAACCTTCCCAGGGGGGGGGCATCCACAGCTTCCCTGGGCAACCTGTGCCAGTGTCTCACCACCCTCACAGTCAAGAATTTCACCCTAATATCCAGTCTAAATCTGCTCTCTTCCAGTTTAAAGCCATTCCCCCTCATCCTGTCACTACCAGCCCTTGTAAAAAGTCCCTCCCCAGCTTTCCTGTAGGACCCCTTCAGGAACTGGAAGACTGCAATGAGGTCTTCCTGGAGCCTTCTCTTCTCCAGGCTGAACAGCCGCAACTCTCTCAGCCTGTCTTCATAGGGGACATGCTCCAGCCTCTGATCATCGTTGTGGCCATCCTCTGGACCTGCTCCAACATCTCCATGTCCTTCTTATATTGGAAGCCCCAGACCTGGATGCAGTACTCCAGGTGGGGTCTCACCAGATCAGAGCAGAGGGGCAGAATCACCTCCCCGGCCCTGCTTGCCAAGCTTCTTTTAATGCAGCCCAGGATGCAGTTGGCCTTCTGGGCTGCAAGTGCACACTGCCAGCTCATGTTGAGTTTTTCATCGACCGACACCCCCGAGTCCTTCTCCTCAGGACTGCTCTCCAGCCATTCTCCACCCCGCCTGTATTTGTGCTTGGGATTGCCCCTACTCAGGTGCAGATCCTTGCACTTGGCCTTGTCAAATGGAAGCGATGTTAACATTAAAGTGATCACACGCTACATTACTTTTCATTGCATCTTCTTCTGGAAGGCAACAAATGAAATTCTGTATTATTATTATTATTATACTGTTACATTGTTGTTATGAAATTACAGAAGAATGTCTAAATGAAAATTAAGTTTCCCAATATGAAACTCCACATTTCCCAGCTTTTCTGTAAACTGGTCCTAAGCTTTCCTTACTTTTCTCACAGCTTTACTTTGTCTGTTGCTTACCACATGCCCCTGCTTTGCCCAGCCTCACGTTCCTAGTGTCTACCTGTGGATTTTGGATGCCCTGCTAGGTTTAGGAGTGCCTGAGAGCATAGCAGAGGGTGATGCAGGCAGCGCCCCACATGGAATTCACCCCACCAAGTGCCCCTTCCTCATCAAAGCTCCTGACCCCAGACAGCAGCACAGCCCCATGGCTCTGCCAGGATCCTCAGCTTCTCTTCTTGGAGTTGAGCAGCAAAAAGGCAAAGCCAGCTTCACCAACCACCAAGTATTTTATTGCTATTGTACAACACAGGTGAATAGATTAAGGGATTTTTTTCCTTGTTTTAAGGGCTTTTTGTTACTAGCACTGCACTGACTGTGGCGTGCTGCCACCGAGCTTGGAACCAGTTATAGCTTAGCATCTGGCAGAAATCTTCTTTTAAATCCATTTCACTGTCTCCCTATCATAATATTTAGCACCTCTCTGAATCCTACCAGGATATCCAGGGCTAAGACATAACTGCTTGTGCTCCAAAGCAGTAATGAGCTTTGCAGGAAATAAGGATAAAGCTTGTAGGGACTCTATGACCTTGTTCTCTGTTACAAATAGATTAAGAGGTTCCAAAAATAAAAGTTTAAGAAGCAGTACTCTTATAGCCTTAAATTACCTCTACAAGTCAGAGCTGCAGAAGTTAAAAAAAAAAGTCCTGCAAGTCTGTTGTGCGTATGTCAGGTTAAATATAAATACTCCTACTGGAACTAACATGATATGAATTCTTAGTGTCATAGAAATATCCAAGACAAGACCTCAGCTCTGCTGCTTATCTTCCAGCATTTCTAACTATTATTTCCAGAGCCTTTATAACCCAGCTTGAGATGAACTGGGTGATTTGTCTTGGTAGCTCAATTTATTTGATCAAACTGTAAAAAATCAAATATCAGCAGGTTTAACTGTTTTCACAGTCATAAGCAATGTAAAGTATTTTATTTTCATGAAGATGTCCCTGCTTACTGCAGGGGGGGTGGACTGGTCCCTTCCAACCCAACACATTCTATGATTTAATATGTTTATAATGTCCATAACAGCTTGGGGGGGATTAGTGTTCCCTCTCCTCCCCCAGAACAAGCAAAAATGGTTCATTTTTATACAAACATACAACATTGGAAAGCGTCTCCTTGCTGTAGATGCACATAGCCATTTGCTACCAGGCTTTACTGGAATCCAGAGGGGACAGATAAAGCAGGCCTCAACGCTGGCAGGCAAAAGCAGAGGCTGCCATGAACAGAACTGGCCAATTTCATGTAGGGCCCTCAGCTCTACATCTCAAGTCAAACCAGAAACAGATTCCCCCAGGTGCCTTTGTGGTGAAGAAATCCTTCCCAGTAATCCTTCGATATAAAACACATCTGTTTGCACGTTAGCGAGCATAGGAGTTATTTGAAATAACCTTGGCAGCGCAGTTTTTCTTTCCAAAAGGTTGTAGTGTCATGGCTGAGTTGATGAGCTTCATGCAGCACACATGGAATGAGTTTCATCACTTCAGTTACACAGAGGTCAAACTGGATGATGACAGCAGCCCTTTCTCACCTTCAGAGCATCTAAATGTCATTTCTGCTATTATTTATTAACTCACTCATTCTCCCTGTTGGCAACTCGCAGCCTGCTTTGTCCAAGAAGGCAGGGCAATGTTCTGCTATTTAATTTCTACCATGGATAGTCCAAAAAGGTGCACTAGGTCTTCTAAGAATCTACATCCTAAGCCTGGCATGAGAAGTTGGACATCCTCTGTTTGGGAGGAAATCTGAAAGTCACAACAGGAAAAGGAAGAAAACCAAGAGTACAGCCAATTCTTTTTGCAATATCAGGGCAAAGTGATCCCCTGCAGAAGTCCTGGCCAAAGCAATATCCTGCAGATATGTGATTAAATGGCAAGCTCAACTCTTAACCAAGTTATTTTTAAAACATAAGTTCCTTATCCTCCAGGGAGCTGGAAAAAAAAATGCAAACAAACACAGCTAAAACAGGCTCAAGCCATATTTTAGTTTTCCTTCATTGAACCAAACTGAACCAGAACTTCTGTGCTGAGGCACTGAATTCACACCAGAACCAGTAGTACCTGTATCATTCACAATAGAGCATTGGCTTTAAAAAAATAAACAAGCCCAATTCATTTTGGATGGCAGAAATACCTAAAAAAAACCCAATAGAGAATGCAAGCATTTTCTGCATGCTTATTGGTTGTGATACTGAGATTACACAAAATTTAGTATTTTGAGAAATGATTTCATATTAACCCCGTTTCACCAAGCACAAAAGGGCAGTGTTTCATTGTTTCTCCATAATCCCATCTGCCTGTATTCATCTCTTGCTTCTGATCCCAAATGTGGAAAATGGATCCTGTGGAGCAGAAAGAGCCCTTTGGTTTTCCATCTGCATTTCACACAGCACAGTGGGATCCTGAGCAGATGTAGTGGCTACTATTTGGAAACTGAAGAAGGATGCTTCTCAATTATCAAGACAATGGAAAGAAAGGCAAAGATGAGATCCTTCCTGAGATCACAGAAGACAGAGATGAAACACAAAGAAATAAAGACTCCATGTGTGACCTCTCAGAGAAACAGGTTGAAGTTAGCGGCAAGTTAGAAAGCACAAATGCAACTTCAAGATATTCTAGTTATGGAGAATGAAACTGGCTAGTTTTTTCAATTCATTTTTAAAAAAATACTCTCTGTTATGTGCTGCTTAGTAGAGACATTTGCATCATTAAAACTTAGTCCAATTAAAGTTATAGCTACCAAAGCGCTCTCGTACAGATCATATGTAACTATGAACACAAGGCTGTTGGCCAGTTCTCCTTGCTTCCCTCTTCCCACTCTTCATATCCACTGCCACTGGAATTGCTCCTTTTGTGGACAGGGGTTTTTCCATACCATCAGGGAGCTGACAGACACCAATGGCCATGAGTTATTCACCACTCGGCTGTTTATAAATGCCCTGGCCTGGCTCCAGTCACTGCACTCCATGAATTGCACCATTCTATGGAGTTGCATGCTTTGGGGAAGGCTGGAACTTGCTGGGCTGACAACAGTCCCAGGAGCCAAGGCTTTTAATTCACAAAACGCTTTGGCAGAGTTTTAACACCAATTTCCTCAAACGGAGGGGAAATTCCTGAACAAGCATTGAAGACTGCCACAACTGCTTATCATGGCTGTAAAGGAAACAAGCATTTATTTTTTATTGTTTTAAATGAGTTTACGATTGTACAGTGAGTCTTAATGACTGATGACTTCAGCTGAATAAGGATTTCTGGACCTGTGGCTTTTTTAATTCCTCTATCGGATGAGGAAGAACAGCTATTTTATCAGTTCACCACACTGACAAGATTATTCTCAATACCTCAGCACAAAACACAGTGTTTACTCTCTCACACTTAAGAGCAACCCCTATGTTACCTTTTCTTCAGCTCTTTACAGGAATGCTACAGTCACACCGTGGGAACTACTGAGCACATTACTTAAAAGACTGGGACAGAAGGCTTCAAATAGAAAGGAGGCTTAAAATAGAAAGCTGGACAGACACACACGGTTCTAGGCTGGTATTTGGAGAGGGAAACCAATCCACCACTTCAGTCTGAAGGGAAGGGAGATGAAAGCTACAGTCCTCTTACTTGAAGCCTGAAGAAGCTGACAAGGATTCATTTTAATCTTGAAGCAACAGGTTTTAAAATTATAAAGGAAAAAATGAGACTTCCCCACTAGCCATAAATTGAAAAAACTTAATAAAGCATTCGAGTCTTCTGAACATAAAACACATGAATCAACCAAGGTTTTATTTCCCAAGCGTGTCTCTGAAACTAAACAGTCACTTCTTGTACATTTATGGTAGACAAAAGTTTCCACTGCACACTGCACATTATTTTCTTCATATACTTCATATATCCTTTACTCCCAAAGCACATCTCATCCACAAACACATTCTTTATGTAGCCACCTATGCTGCATACGCATACTGGATTTTGAAACATTGTCAAAGCCTGCTGTCACTGCTCCTTCACGCTATGCCATAGGTTGGAACTAGATGATCTTTAAGGTCCCTTCCAACCCAAACCATTCCATGATTTAAAAAACCCAAACTTGACAATACAGCTGAGCAATTTAAAATAAACTATTTCACAGTATCTTAAATTGCAAATATGATAAATCCAGAGTAAGCACATCTTAGTTCAGAAAGAGCCAAAGCAAACCTTGGATATACTCACTACTGAAGGAGAGAATGTCATCTCTACATGATGTTGCTCTCTACAAGTACCTGAAAGGAGGTTGTAGAGGTGGGTGTGGGTCTCTTCTCACAAGTTACAACCAATAGTACAAGAGGAAATGGCATCAAGCTATGCCATGGGAGGTTTAGGTTAGACATTAGGAAAAACTTCTGCACTGAAAGGGTTATCACAGACTGGAAAAGGCTGCCCAGGGAAGTGGTGGAGTCACCATCCTTGCATGTGTATAAAAGCCATCTAGATATGGTGCTCAGGGACATGGTTTAGAAGTGGGCATGGTAGAGTTAGGTAATGGTTGGACTTGGTGATCTTAAAGGTCTTTTCCAACCTATGATCTCTGTATATGACATTAGCAAAACTGAGGTTAGAAAACTGCATCCAGCTCTGATATTCACATTTAAGGCAGGAAGTTGAAGAACTGGAAAGGATGTGAAAGAAAGGGTTATAAACACTACTTTGAAAAATTGAGCACTGTAAGGAGTTTCTCTATTTGTAGAATTTATGCAAGGAAAAGCAAACACGACCACTTCATAGAGAAAATATCCTAGGCATTATGAGCTTTTCAATATAGTATGAAAAGACTTAAAAAGCAGCAAGAACTACAAGTTAGGACAAGGCAAATTCCAATAAAAAGTATAGCGAGCATTTTTAATAAGAGTGATTTATAGTTTGGATACACTACAAGGAGTGGTGGTAAGGTCTTTCTTTCAGACCAAGTTTGGGACTTTTCCCAAAGATGAGCTCTAGTCAAACGAGTTTGCTGCAGAGGGAATGGGCAGAAATACTGCTCTTTCCTCAGCTGACTTCTTGTACAGAAAATCCAGTTACAGATTCCAGTTTTATGAGTCTTGGTATTTAACACATGGATTACTTCAAGCATATGAATACATCTTATTGGGATTTACAAGTTAAAACACAAAACTGGATATTAGGATTTATGCTGAGTGCCTATGATGGCATTATACATTTGGCAGCAATTACATTATGCTTCAGGAAGGCTGCATTATTAAAATTGTAATTGAACACACAGAGCCCTGGTTGACCATTGGAAAGTCAAAAAAATATATGAGGAATGAAACGAGCTACTCGCTTTGGCTTTGCACCTCTGCATACTTTTTTGGGTGGAATAAGTCATTTAGGTCCTGCTTCCACTGTAAGTACAGCAGCATCAAGAAACACAATATTCTGCATTTTTAAACACTATGGGTCCTTTTGCTGCATAGCCGAAACTTAGCGTGTTTCCTCACAAAGGTAAGGCTGACAACATGTAAGATGCACTGCTGTGAAACTGTAAGATTTCTACCCAGCCACCTAAAGCATGTGCTTCATAAATACTATATAATATAGTACTATTAGATATATAATATACGTAATACTACTATATAATACATGTATAAGTATATATGATACAACTATATAGTATATTCTACTACTATAAATGCTACTAAATACTGAGGTTGTTCTTTTATCAATAAGGCTTGTGAGCTGGGGGAAGGGGAGTAAGATACGTATAAGTAGGTTACTCCAAAAGTCTTAATGTGTGTATCATTTTAAAGAAGAAATACACCAGTTACTTCCTGCTTGCTCAAGTCTCCCAAATCCCATAGCAGTTCAGATTTGCAAGTAATAAGCATTTCAGGCTTATCATGGTTTCTAAATACAGGCACACGCTGACTCCTACTTTTCACCTTCAGCTTAGCAGGACACTTCATGCTTAATTCCCAGGTAAATACAACTGACCTCTAATGCTCAAAGATTAGTGCACCCATCATGGCTGCTGGTTAACAGCAAAACACATTGGAGTCCCATATTCCAAAACTCCAGATTATCCAGCCCACCAGCCAAGTGTTCCTCTTTCCTAGCAGGAGATGTGATGTGGCACTTCAGAGGTGCACTCTGCTGCGGCTTCACACACCATCACAGAGGAACGCTCTGTGTGGAAAAAATTCTGCATTGATAGTGCTATAAAAAAAGCTTAGTTATTAAAAACTACTTTGCAAACACGAGGTCGTGCATGTTATGCATAGCCTTACAAGGAGCTTTCCACCCCAAAAGCACATGCCTGTGGTCCTCAAGTCTTCTCTGTGAAAGGACATGCTTTTCATCAGAACAGCCTCTGTCATAGGCTGCAAATTCAGCTCAACATTGCTACTATTTGGATCTAACAGTGTCTTTTACCTGCACAGCTGAATGAAATGCTTCATGCAAAACAAAGTTGTGGGTGCCCCCTCCCTGGAAGTGTTCAAGGCCAGGTTGGACAGGGCTTTGGGCAACCTGGTCTGGTGGGAGGTGTCCCTGCCCATGGCAGGGGGTTGGACCAGATGATCTTTAAGGTCCATTCCAACCCAAACAACTCTGTGATTCTGTGATTCTAAAGTTCCACTCCTCTTTGGAGAAGCAGATCTTAAAAGACACAGCTGCCCAGCCAGTTCTGCATTCAGAGGTTCCCTGGCAGTACTCAATCAGGGCATTAAACTCAGCCACAAGAATGAAATAAATACATGCTTAACTGCAATTGAAAGCAAGCGGTCTAAACAAAAATATTGTAAAGTTAGCACAGCATTCTGCATTTCTCAAGTAGCCCTTCCCTTCAAACCTGGAAATCTGTGTGATGGGACTTTAAAGGGTGTTGTACCATAAATCACTCAGAAGAGAAGGATATACAAGAGTTTGGTACTTAACTATGCTATTATTCAGTTCAAACATTCATCTCTGACTATGCCTAATCTCTTATGCAGCAGTACCTGCAAGTCTGTGGCTGATACAACTGAAAACCATAAAGAGCTTAAACCAGAAATGTTAAGATCTCTTTTATCTCAACGTGCAGACGTTTGCCTTAATCAGCAGTCACTAAGCTACCCAAAGTGATTATTTTGCATTGCACCTTGTGTCCTTGCAGATAACGCTGGTTACTTCAGTGCAGTCCCCTACTTTCGTGACTATTTCATCATTCAAAACTCTGTTCTTATTTTTAATTATTGATAAACAACCAGGCAGTACATGTGGGTTAAAAAAAATAATTAAAAAAAACAAAAGACTAAAAAGTACCAGGCTGAAGGAAGGTTTTAGACTGATCCTTGAAGAATGCTTGTAGCCTACACCTAATGTAAGATTTTTATTGAGGAAAAGGAAAAAGCTGGTATTTGTTACCAAGTCTAAACTGAGAGATACTGCCCCATGTTAGTACACAAGGCAAAACAGAGTAACATTGTGAAAACATTGGAGCAAGAGAGAAATCAATTCGAACTGGAACAAGCACACAAAACAGTTATAAGGCTAAAACAGGAGAAGAGTTTCAAGCAAGAGAAGAGCTTGACTGAAGCAGTTTAGTAGTACAAAAGAACTGTAAAATTAATTGACTGTATCCTAGAAATACATGAAAGGCAAGCACAAGAGAGGGGGACTTTTTTTGCCCCCAGAAGTCAGCATTGGCAGAAGAATAAAAGGATATAAAATTGGCCAGAAACAGCCTAGTGCAGAAATTGTAAGACCTCTTTTAACCACTGGAGGAGTACTTGCTGAAAACCGGTTGTAGAGTGACTCCAGTGTAATTAGAGTACAGCTTGATAAACACTGCTGCTTTCAGACTTAGAACCACTGAAGTAAGGGGAAAAAAAGAAAATTTTTCTGCTACATATAAGCATAACCGTCATGCTAAAATGAGTCCAAATTACAAAGTTTTTTGTCTCTTATACTTACAATTTAATCAAAAGTACAAAAAACATGGCAATTAACCTCCTTAAATTGCGTACCAAAGTACTACAGTTAAAATTTCCCACCCACCTGATGCTTTCCAAAGCAACCTCCCCAGTATTTACTCAACAGAACAAAAAAATTTCCCAGCAAGAACCAGAGTTATGAACAGAACAAACACTGGATCTACACTGAATAAAAATTGCAGATACAACCACTCTGAGCTCAAATTGAATCTATACAACTTCTTGTGGGCAATACTGTCTGCTCCAGCCATCTGTTTTGAATGAACCTGGGTATAAAAGATCTTGGTAACACCCAAAACTTCAGTTAAACAAATAATTCTCCTCCCCCTTGCTGTGTGTAAATGAGATATGCTCCTAATCCCTCCAAATCCCTGGTTGAGCAGCTGACAGACACAACAGGCAGCAGACCACAGG
>NW_010178473.1:0-22065 GCF_000695765.1 Mesitornis unicolor | reverse complement strand
CAGCCTTCCCTCCAGCGGAAGCAGGTTCTTTCGGCCCCCCCCCAGCCGTACCCAGCACTGCTGCATTCAGTCAGGCAAATGGCACGCACACAGCTCCATGGACCAGCAAACCAAACTGTGATTTTTGTTGGGTCACCCTTCCAGCTGTGACTGGATATTAGGAAGGAGTTCTTTACTGTGAGGGTGGTGAGACACTGGCACAGGTTGCCCAGGGAAGCTGTGTGTGCCCCCTCCCTGGAAGTGTTCAAGGCCAGGTAGAACAGGGCTTTGGGCAACTTGGTCTGGTAGGAGGTGTCCCTGCTCATGGCAGGGGGCTGGACCAGATGGGTCCCTTCCAACCCAACCCATTCTGGGATTCTGTGATCACTCTTGAGTGTAATGGAACAATTCAGCCAGAAAACCTCTACTGATGGGGTCCCATTCCCAAGTTGTCCCTCTCCTGTCAGCAGGTGGAGCAGTCACACCTTCATCATATCCTATGGTACATCCCTCCACTCAGACCTCAAAAACAATACAAATGGGAGGTGAGCCACAGCTTAGGGACCTCTTCTCTGTCACTTCCCCAGAAAGCTGCCACCAACGCTCCCATCTGTCATATCCTACATTTGTCAAATCAGTGATATTGATCTGTGGCTGGCTTGGTTCATCTGCTGACCAAAAAACCACTCTCAGCAACAAGGAGGTACTGGAGCAGCTGTTTGATGTAATTAAATATATGTGGGCCAGGGGGAAGAACACTCTCAAGGTCACTGTAGAGGCAGAGAAGGGATTTCTAAATTGTCCTAAATCATCACCAATTTAACTGGCAGTGACAGGCCACACTGGAAAATGAGGACATGACCTGGAGGCATACCTATTGCAATGAAAGGGGAAAATGTGTAGATTAAAATGCAAACAGAGCAAGAAAAGAGCATCAGCAAGGAAACTAAAGGAAGAATGATGGCAAATCAAACAGTTAACATCTAACAAAGAGTGATTGCTTTTCCTTCTGAAGATCTGGAGAATATACAATATTTCTCTGCTTCCCCAATAAATAGTTATAGGACTTTAAACTAAAATGCGCTGCACCTTGCACTGTCAACAGAAGGGCAGTACTTGTTCAGCTGAATAAGCTTCTTTATGGATACAGCCTGCCTGTCTGCTTCTCCCTCTCAGATATTCCCACAAAATATTTCACTGAAATGATGCCAATTATTTTAACCATCATGCTTTGTATTTTATAAATGTACAATTCAATCATGATATAGAAAGGTAGTGGGAATGAAAGAGGAAACAAAATTAAAAAAAAAACCAAACATGGGGAAGGAAGAGCATCAGCAACACATTTTCTGACAATGAAGCCTCATATTACTCAATACAAATATTTTTACTACACAAAAGATCCATACTACCAAACTCAGGCTCTTGTTGAGGCACCCAAGCTGAAAGGGATACCTCTAGCTCTCTTAAAACTATCTGTGGAGAGGAAAGGGGCACACACTCTGATCAGCAATTCTGATCAGATACCCTATTCCCCACTGACTATCAAAGAAAGATAAGCATGCATGTTTCTAACTTCAGCACCTCAGATGGGTGTCTGTATTGGATGTGCTGAACTCAGGCCAAAGTCTGTAACAAGACCCCTGCTAATGGGTAGTAAAAATATATCTATAAACAGGGTAGTAAAAAATATATATATAGCTTAGTTAAATGTACATCTCCTTTATACACAGGAATTGCTTTTCATGTTATGAGTTTCTTCTTATCACCAGTGCTACTGGTATAAGATAAATTCAACAAATAAGAGGGAGAAATAAGAGCAGCTTTTGTCATTTAAGTATCAGCAAAGTGTAGAAGAAGGATATACAAGAACTAAAGGTTTAATGACAGACTAAAGCAGGCTCCCTACCAAAAACAGTGAATAAAAATTTCCGAATCTACACCCTTCCCGCAGATAAAAACACATAAGACTATCAAAAAAGCTTAACAGCAAAAGTTGTCTTTTACTGAGGGCCTTATGACTTGCACAGTGATGTCAATGTGGAGACATCCGTCAATGTCAGCCAGTGGCAGGTCCTGTGGCAGACAGCAGCCCTCAAGTCTCCTACCTGTTTGCACAGCTTATAGCTCTCAAAGCTGAACAAAAGCAACAGACACAGCTGATTTCTTCAGACTATTTTTATAGCTTGAAAGCAAACTTCAAGTCTGCACACCCTCAAATATTTGCAGATTGAATCAGCAAGCCATCGCACTCCCTGTCTGTCCTTAGTCTTTCAATCTGCAAAGTGTCCAACCACTCTGCTCATAAGCAAGGAAAACCTGAGTTCCTATAGGGTGTATAACTTTTTACAGTTGCTCAAAAGCAGTAAAAGACTCCCTCAGTTCTTTTTCCTTCTTTCTCAAAGTCTTTCCCTTCTGTTCAATATGGAATGAAAAATTATATACTTTTTATTTTGTTTAATATTAAACAAGAACAGAAAGAAGCAGAAATGAGAGTCTCAGCCTTGATGTCCTTGACCAGCACTTAGTTGACGCTGTAATAGTGAATTCAGCCTCTAGCCATTTGGGATAAAGATCTGTTCAAAAGCAAAACTGGACCAATAGGGATTGTCAACGCCTCCTTATAGAAAAATTAATCTTCCAGTGTGAGTATGGCTTTTCATTAAGGGTGTAGCTGCAGTCAGTCCTGTGCAATGCTAATGGGAATTCACGATGAAACCTTTCTTCGTCTGTAATTAAATCCCACAAAAGAACATTCCCAAATTTATTTCATAGGAGTATAAAACATAGCTGTACTTGCTGTCTGCTTCTGGTTTTAAACTACTTCACACATGCAGTGAGATTCAGCTTATAAGTGGGGCAAAATTCAGTGTGTAAACACCTCCTGCAAACCCAGGGATGCAGGCAAGGGAGCCTAGAGAGCTACCGAACTGACCAGATGTCTATAGCTGAGGCTGTGCTGAATTTCCCTCTGCACTTTATTGCCCAGCCTGGGTTGATCACCACTGATTGGAACAGAGCTTTGACAAGAACTTCACATACAGACAGGGATTTTGGCATTTGTTTGCTTTGTTGTGAAATCATGATGCATAAAGTGCCCAAGATATCCCTGCTCAGAAGTGGGGGACAGCAGATACTACTATGCCCAGCAGAAACTACCACCACCTTGCCAGATACCTCTGCAGAAATCTCATGCTGCCTCTTGCCAAGCCACTGGGAATTTCTACTTCAACTTGAGTGCTCAAACTTTGCACATCTCCCATCTTTGCTCTGCTTTGCGTTCACTGCTCCATCTGTGTCTCATATCATATTCCCTGCAATCAGAACTGCCACATCCCATTACAAGTCCCATTCCCCAGCATCATCCTGATACAGGAAGACATGTGCCTAACAGGTATCGGTAGGGAACAAGAAGTAAGACTTCAAATTAACATACACATAAATCACTGCATCAAGACTAAATTCTGACTACAAAACAGACAAGTTTTGCCTGAGTGATGTTTCTTTGTCCTGTGTTTCCAGGGCCCTGTGTAGTCCATGCAAGTCCATTTTAACATCTAAAAACCTCTAAAAATGGGGAAGGATGCAAAGATAAAACATAAGCCAAGCTCCAATATACAAACATAACTATTTATGTTTTTAGCATACCAGGCAATATTCTTCCAATAAGAGCATCCAGTAACCAAAAGGATTCCTCTTCATTCTTTGTAATAAGAATCAGGTATCCAGCTATGAAATTCATGCCCTGAAATAGAAAGATAAGTGTATGCATCTTAAAACCCTTAAGAGTTTCTAGTTTATTTCTCTTGATGAAGTGCAAACTGCTGCAGTTCTACGAAGTGTACATGCTAAGTAAAATCTAGTAATAAAGGCTACCGGTTGAGTAAGCTGTTATACCTGCATAATGACAGCTAACAAAGATCAAGGAAAGGAAAATTAGAAGAAAAAGCTTAGTAGTCTGTAATTTACCTTCAATTTTTTTTTTTTAAATCCCAAAGCCCTATCCCAATGTAACTGAAGACTGCTTTGACCAGAACCAAATCACAGCTGTCTGAGATGTGCAGTACAAACACAACACACCTGGACAGTGCAGCTGCAGGAGGAGAATGCCTGACCCAAACACTCTCTAGTAAAAAGTTGCAGCTCCAGCAGCTTTGACAAGCTATTGCTGCTTAGCTTACCAAATGCCTGTCTACAAATCATTTGCTTCCATAATACCCCTAGGACTCCATGAGTGGTAGTCAATGACTGGCCATGATAGCTCATGCCTCTCAACAAGCAAACAGAAGGTAAGCAGTGAAGGGTAGGGGGACTGAAAGAGCTACCAGAAAATTTATGAAAAGTAGTCATGTCATGACTGGCCAAATTCCAACTGTGTGATTTCTGTAACCATTACTGACACACTGACTGGAGAAGTGACCTACAGAACACCCAGGTCACAAACTGGTATTCCTTGTAAACACATTGCCTCTGTGTCAGTTACTTTTTTCTTGTATGAACCATAACACTGCTAAGTTACAGCAACATTGTTGCTTTACATGCACAGTAGTCCACTTTCTAAGCATTTTTAAGCATATCTTTTCCATCATAAACAAGCTGACAACCATAAAGAGCACATCAGTATGACAATACAGAAAAGCTGCCTCTGAGATGCAAGCCCCCACAAAGTCTTCCTAAGCTAACAGAAAATTATCTTTAAATATTTACAGGCTATGAAAGCTGGTGTTGGTTTCATTGCCTTCTTTGGCCTTCTCCCTTTCTTTGGCCTTCTCCCTGTTGTCTCTCCCTCCAAGCTGGACCTCTTCAGCACATCTTATTGCCACAGGCAGCATCACTGCCTCTGGACATCCTGCAGTGCAACTTCCTCTCTGAACATCTGCATTCAATAGATCAGACTCACCTGTCCCATCTCAGAAGGCCTTGCAACTTTCCCAAAACATGAAAACATTAGAACACTGCATCTTCTCCAGTGTTTCATTTTCAAGATTTGAGTCACTACAGCACTTGTTACACAAATGGCTTGGATAAACCTTGCATGGCCTTACGCGGTACTTGGCCTTCTAGCTAGGAAGGCCACTATTTATTTGCATGCTGGTGCTTTGCTTATTTAATTGCATCTGTGGCGACAAGAGGCTGTTTGACATTTAACATGGTATGCACAAAAAGCTACACTGGATCAGACGCTGACAGGACACCAAATTTCCCTGGTTATAGCAGGGTACGCAATGGTGTGCCACTCTCACAGCACGACAACACAAAGCCTCATACACTCCCAGATGGGAGACTTCAATGCCAGTAGGCACCACAAATGCAGCAGCATTATGGAAACATCCACTGAAGAGCCTTTGGTCAGTAAAAACCCTGCAAAACACTTTAAAAATTCCATTTTCCATTCTGGATTTTCTAGTGTTGACAAAGTCTCTCCCATCACGCAGTAAGTATCACTGATAGTAGCCATCTTGATGAAATTTGCTGTTTTATTAGCAGAAAAGGTGATTTCCTGAAACTTTGCTTGGAAACCAGATGCAGACCTTTGGTTTCTGTTACAAATATTTGGACAGAATAGATAACATTACTTCTGTGAGGAGACCAAAGGTGAAAAGGAATCACATAAGGGTTTTTAACTCTTCTTTCATCTTCAATGTTCATCATGCCAAGTAAAATGACAAGATTAGCCACTGATTAAACAGCTAAAGTATCAAAACTTTTTACTAACAATGAGACGTATATTTTGGGTAGAAGCTACCATGAAGTTGGGCATGTATGTTTGTATAACTACCTCTATATAGGAGCCTGACACTTGTAAAAGAGAGTATTCACAATTCTAGCCCTTCTGTTACTCTCAAAAGATTAAACATTATATTTTAATAAATACATAATACTGAAAATATTAAAAAACCTTTATCTTTTACTCCCATTTTACAAATAATTTCTGTACTAAAACTGGTTGGGATGGACAAAAAGATTTGCTTTAGTGACTTAAGTCTAGAGTCCCTCTAAGTCTTCTCCTCTCCAGACTTCAATAAATATACTTTATATCCTTTTAACAGTGTAACAGTTGTATTTACTGTACTAACTTCCTCAGCAAACATGAAGCACATGTATTCTTGGTGAGGAAAGGGAGGAGAAAGAACAGGACTTAATAAGTGAACTGAAAACACATTTTGCTCATGATAGTTCCTAATTCTTTACAATCCTAACGATGGCCTCTTTGTACTTGTCTGTTATGAATCAACTTTTATCTTCTTTGTGTCCCACAAGAAACTTTACAGTACTCAGCAGCGATGATAAGAGCTTTTTTGAGTTGCCACGTAAGGAGCATCAGGCTGAATATCACACAGATTTTCTTCCTACTTGCCTGTCTATACTGGGAGATGGCACCAAATAAATGCTACCACTCCTCCAACTACATGACGCTGCATGAATGCTGCTCTTCCTGTATTTTGGAAAGTGTGACAGAGAAAGCAAAGGACACCGAGATCTCATGATGCCTCATATATACACTGAGGACTGTTTTGGGAAAGATGGCAGGAGGGAAAAAGAAGGACAGGGAAGCTCACTTTCTCCTTCTCTCCAAAGCGACTAATCTTGATACAACCATATGCAATAAAACATTTATTTTGCAGCTATCAAATGGAACCAAATATGGTCAAGTAAGCTACAAAAAAGGCCACAGATAAACTCACAAGGACATTTTAACTTACCTAAGCATTCATTATTTTTACCCTCCCAAGTACCATCTTAAAAACAGAAATCTTGTGGATCTGCTTCTAAAAACGCACATTCAGTGAACAGGAACAACAGCTATCAGCATTGGAATTCAGCACTGTTTAAAAAGCAGCGATTACATACCTGGCAATATCCTACTGCTTTATTATGATGCCCATATGCTACCAACACGTTGTAGAGTGTGTGCTGCAAACATGGATCAGCAGTTTTGCGGAATTTTACATTGTCTGGAAATGTTCTGTTCATGTCTAGACACAAGGGAAAAAAAGACCAATATTAAGATCTGCTCTCTCCTTCACTTTCCAAATAAACCTTTACAGCTTTTCTGAAGTACTACTGAAACTTCATTATGGCTCACTGAAACTGTAGTTTTGGTGGATGGATTTTAAGCACCAGCTTTACCTCCATTTTGGCTAAAAGGCCACCTGCATTCGAGGATAATCTATTCCTAGAAAGATTAATCCTATTAGCATACTGAAACAAATTTCAAGCGGGACTAGAGAAATTCTTCTGCAGATTGGACTCTCTCACCATCTGACTGCAAAGGCTTAAATGAAAGCAAAGCAGACATTTAGACTGACAGGAACAACACATACCAAATTTATCCAACCAAGTGGCATGAAATGAACTGCGCCTTTAGCAAAGCATGTTCACATAACAAATCAGATGAGCTTCCAGTTGACTTATTCGGTGAACTTCTACCAAGCAGTCCCAAACCGCTGTCCTGTTCCTGCAACTGGTGGCTTCAACTTTAAATCATGGTATTTTTAAAAAATTTTTTCAAAAGTTTCTCCACGATGTGACCATGAGAAAAGTTGTTTCTCCATTGGTGCAAGATAATCGAGAAGAAGAGTTATTTTTGATATCTAAGCAGCAAAGCACATCCCATATGCTTCAAGCTCCATCCTAACCCAAGTAAGGACTCTGCAATTACTGACATTTCAAAACATTCATTTCTTCCAGACCAGACATGAATAATAGGACTAATCTCTCCTTACAAAGGTCCAAAAATTAGACAACCAAGTTTGAGCTAGTCACCCTGAACTCCCTTTAGTTGCTGGAAAGAAAGATGCAGAGTTAATTTTTAGCCTGCTTTGCTCTACAAAGAGGGAACCCAAGGTCACTAGTCCAGACCTGTGCATCTGATTTTCAGAAGTTTAAGCTGGGGAGAAAGATTCTAGTCAGAAACTACATTTGAAGTTTTTCAAAACCCAGGAGATTAATAAAATACTAACAGCTGGTTTTGGTTACATTTAACAACAACAACAAATTGGGTTACAGCTAAAAAGAAATAAATCATTAAATATCTATACAGCAGTGCCATTATGTCCCAAGAGTTGTCACTTCTTATCAGTTTTTCCTGCATAAAGGAGGAAGTCTGTTACAGCTTTGACATAAAATTAAGGTGTAAGCAACCAAAGGAAGACAGTCCCTCAAAATCATGATTAGTGTCATAGAAATCACAAGCATTGAAAAGTTATCATACTAATCACTATTTCTTCCTTTTAAAAGTGAACAAATCATTTACAGAAATAGGAGGGCAGGAAAATATTTCACTTCAACTCTCACGTGACTGAAAAGAAAAACACAAGGAAAAAGACAATTCTTTAAAGGATTTGAGCATCAGCCAGACAGTTATAGGATAAATAAGTTTGTTTTGTTTCTTCTTGGTAGGAAAAGCATCTGTGTTAATGCTGACATTTCAGTTATGGCTCTTCCCATCAGCTATTCAGAATAAAGGTGAGGGGGGAGAAGGAAAAGTGCATCACATCCAGAGCAGAGACTAGTCAGACTGCACTCATCTTTAATTTCACAACCTGGGGAAGGCCTGCAGTTGAGAGAATCGGCTCCAATTTGCTTTCTGATTGCAGAGCATGGTTTTTTTCCCATGAGTACTGAGGGAAGTCTTTGCTAATGTTATGAAGGATTTTGAACTTTTATTTATATTTAGCAACAGTATTTTAGTTGGGATGGGCTGGGTACAGAACAAAAACAAAACACAAGAGCTAGAAGTCTTTACCCTCAATAAAAGGTACGGGGCATGGCCTCACAGGACTCCTTATGCCAGATTATTATGTTTTACCACACTACAAGACAACTGCTAGAGCTGACTTGATGGCAGAAGCAGGTGAAAGCTGTTCATTTCACTTGAGCACTTACCCCTACTTTACTACACCCGTCACAGAGAAGATGTTCTACCACCTCCACGCAGTCCACCCTCTGACCTGCTATACCTTAACCTACTTCATTCTTGACAGATGGTGGCATCCAAAGGAATACAGCCTCAAACTAGCCCAGTTTGATGAAAACAAACAAACACACACCATCAGAATTGTTTTCAAGCAGAGAAATTAACATCAGAACTTTATACTGCTAAATAAACCCCAAAACAGCGACCAGCTTGTGGTTGTGCGAAGATCTGCTGGCTACAACCAAACTAGGTGGAGGAGCATGGGACCAGGAAGGCAACCACAAAGAAAAAACCAGCTACTCCTTTGCAGTAAATTCAGATCAAATCCCAAGAGCATTTTTAGAGGATTTTTCAGTGCTGTCAGGAGGCAGTGTTATGGTGAATGGTGAAACAAAACCAACAGCTTTCCTTTCCTGTTGATTAATCTCTGTGCATCTGCTCCAAGAAAACCATTGGCTTGTCTCTTCCCTTTCACAGGTCTGTAGTATTTCTACCTCTTATTCAGTAACGCAAACAAAGGCAGAAAGCCACAATAGCCACAGTGCACAAAACAGATACCTATTCTGAAACCACAATTGTTGATGCTGTTTCTGGACCAAAGAGGTTTAAATCTGCAGTCCAGAAAACTAACGCTTTTGTACCAGTCTTGTACTTTTCATATTTAGGGTACTTCAAAAGTCAGGCACCTACAGATCAGTCTTCTTCCTCTTGCTATCCCCATCCTCTACTCCATTTATGATCATTTCTTTGCTACTGCTACATCTATAACTTGCATCTGCTCTCAATAGCTTCCAGGCAGGCTTTTTTTTTTTCCTTACTTAGTAAAGAACAGAAAAAAAATTCACCTCAACTCCCAACTCCAAGCATTCAGAAACTCCACTGCAACCTCCAGAATAATGAGGTTATGTCATCAATTACAACCTGTAAATATACTTAAAGGGTATTTTATTTTTGTTATAACTGGATATTTAGGACTCATCTTCAAGCTTTTGCAACACCAGGAATTATAAATTGTTTTGGAAGTTTGCAGGGTTTTTGTTTTGTTTTTTAAGATCAAGTTTGCTATCAACTAAGACTAGAGAAACCAAGCTTGACATCCCCCACCACAGGCGCCAAGGAGCAGTTCAGTATCTTGCAGCAATCAAGAAAGCAAACAGCACTGGTATTTCCTACAAAAGAACAGTAATGCCACTGTATAAATCTGAGAAGAACCTGCATAAATTCCAGTCCCCTTCACCTCCAGAAGATGATACCAGAATTGGAGAAATTATAGAAGAGAATAGCAACAAGGAAGATCTCAAGTATGAAATGGCTACCATACGTACTATAAAAGTAGATTAGAGGTCCTTTGTTTGGAGGGAGATGCTTATGAGCAAGACAACACAAATCTGCAAAATCATGAGCAAATTACATGAAAAAGGAGCAATCAGAGGTTTGCTGTGAATTTTTGTGGCATACGACTCTCCAAACCACAGATGACTGGAGCCTAGGAAGAACATTCTGAGGACCTATCACTACACACTCTACTCCTACATGCCAAAACAGCTAAAGCAAGAACTGGAGAAGACCAGACCAGGTAGCTGTTTGGATATGACCTGACATGGCTTCTCTTACAGAGAGTCAGAAGAGCTGACACTGCTGTTCCCCTTGCTCTTGCACGGTTAAATGCCCTAAACTCACGTGAAAATTCCCAACCTTCACTAATAGTTTAACCTCTTTGAGAGAGCCTTATTAGTGCTTTGAGAGTGAAACATTCACTGTCTCCAGTGAAGGGGCAATGGCTGTTGTTTGAATCGCTTCTCTGAACCCATGAGAAGCTAAGCTAAGATCCAGCAACTAATATCCAGTCCATGCAGCCAGATCCTTTTGCCAGTGGTCACGAGGTACAAAGCAGGCTCGGGGGACTGACAGATCTCAGACCTTGGGTTTCTCGGCACCTACAACTCTTCATGAAAAAGGAGAGCAGAAAAGTGGATATTTGCTGCATGGACTTGCAGACACAGACATACTTACTCTGAAATCCAATGGCCTGGCCTAAAAGAGGAGTACTGCAAGGAAGCCACATCAACTTACACCCCAACCTTTTTGTAACCAGCACAGAGCCTTTGCATTAGGAGGACAGCCACGTTTTATCCTGCCAACATCATCTGTCCTACTAAACTTTACTATAATAGGGCATGAACAACAAAGCTCAGCAGGAGTGCATGCCCTTCTAAATGCGTACATAAACTAAGTCATGAAAATTTCCATCAAAACTTAGAAACCTGCATTCTTTAAGCTCTTATTTTTATGTTTAGAGCAAGAAGCCTGCTTTCTTCTACATTTCTCCTTAAAAAACCCACAAACAGTAAGTCCAAACAGCAAACATCATATAAAACAAATAAAGCCCATCAGTTAAGAATCAGCAAGTTAACAGGCGAAAACGGTGAAAGGAGAGCTTAGATTATTTGGCTGAAAGACTTCTATTGCTATTACTAACCAGGTTTTTCC
The DNA here is from genome assembly GCF_000695765.1 of Mesitornis unicolor. NCBI lineage: Eukaryota > Metazoa > Chordata > Aves > Mesitornithiformes > Mesitornithidae > Mesitornis > Mesitornis unicolor. Next base: position 10,676 of record NW_010178473.1, on the reverse strand, counting down.
TTAAAGATTAGATCATTTCTCTACACAGTCTACCTGCACTTTTTAACCTGACTACATCCTATTAAAGTCATTCCCATATTGAAAATAAGTTCCAAAAGTATACAAAAATTGTTAGGAGTGTCTAGGCATGTAAAATAAACAGGACACATTGGCTCTTACAGTTGTTTTAAATTGAATTTGAAATGAAGTTTTTGGTTGGCCTTGTCCTCCTGCCCCTTCCCCTGGAAAAAAAAATAAATTAAAAATAAAGTATGTTTGTTGTTCTCCATTTTTAAACTGCAGCATCGTCCTGGGCTATCACTTCACAGCCTGACCACAGGACTAAATATACCACAATTGCCTGAAAGTTTTGGAAACTGCAGACATGAAAAGTGAATAGCAGCAAGATTCCACATCCTACTTTAGTCTACTGTTAAAAACAACTGCAGTGATGGGAAAACAACATGGGCAGAAAAACTGAATGTAAGACAACTATTTGCACTGAAACAGTCCTCAGCTCAAGTCCACTATAAAGCTTGCAGTCAACAGGAGCACTAAGTTTATTAGACACAAATTTTCCATTCACCTAAGTATTTCACTCCTTCCACGCCTCCTATATATTTACATTGTTTCTTCCTTTCTGAAGGGAAACCTATCACTCTGGAGACCAAGGTCCTACTTTTTTTTCTCCTTCAATAAAACTCTCCAAGCCATTTATCTTTATCCTTTCCCTCACTTGCTCCTTGTTAGTTTTTTCTTCTGCAGTTTTCCAATAGGTGCAGTGGCTCCTTCAAACCTTCATTTCCTCCATAATTCACAAGTAGAGCTTTATCTTCTTCTGTAATTTTTCCTCCCCTACAGATATATTTTTGTTTTGTGGTATAACCTGTGTGAAAAGCCACTTAGTGTTATGGTATGATCCTTCATGCCGTTGTCTGGAACTGGAAAAGAAATTGCAACTCCTTCTTGCAGCAATTGTACCCCAACTGAATAGTGTTTGCTCTTTCTCCAGGGCCTTTACTAAGGCTGGCTTTGGAAAGTCATTTTAGTAGCTCCCTCTGTATTCATAGTTAGAGCTTTGTTGTTCCTAGTTTTGAGCCTGAGGATTTCTGGCTAGTCTTCATATTTGTAGGAATATGAAAGTTTATGATCCAAAATGCCTTACTAAGGCGTGTAGTCCCAAAAGCCCACAGTGCTGCTGCTGTTGTGGGGAGAGATGGAGCAGAAACTCAACATTAACCAAAAAGGGTTCAGATGGTTATCCAACTCGGAAAAAAAAAATATAAATCCATCAAGTCCCAACTTCAGCTACCTGGCTTTTTCAAGATAAAAAAGATGACAACTGCACCTGCCAGTCTAACAAAACAACATCCGCATTGCGCTTGTCCAGCGCGGAGCACAACCTCTTGACCCATTAACTGGGCAACTCAGCCAATATCAGCTTCTCTACACAGGCTCTGCTGCAGCAGGCTGAAAAGTTTCAGGACAAGTATCAGTTACATTAAATGTCTACTTGCTTGCCCTCCCCTACTGCCTCCTTTAAACACTCAGTGGGCCAGGCTAAGGTCTGGTTGCCTTAATACCATTTCACCACTATTGGCTACTGATGAATGTTCACAGAGAGCATGCATTAACCTGGATTAGTAGAGGAGGGGTATTTCTCCTCCTAAACTTCCCTTATTTCAGAGATTTACGTTAGGATTTCATGTATCATGTGGATTTTCCCACCCCTCAGTTTGTCAGATTCCTTTTTAAACCACTTGGTATTTCCGGCCTCAGCAGCACCCTCCAGTAACAAGTGCCCCAATTCAGTGATGTGCTCTTCTATACCTGCAGGATGGCAAATCTCATTCAGTGTCTTTGGTTCTTATGTTACAAGAAACAATTGCTCCCCATTCGACCTCTCTACATAATTTATAATTCATATAGCTCTATCAGCAGCTTCTTCTCAGCAATCTTCCTCAAGCTGAAATGCCAGCCTACTTCATCTGCCTCATACAGACACTGTACCACATCTACAACCATCCCTGCTGCTCTTACAGTGTCGCATTGGGGCAGAAGAAAGGAGGAACTGACTCAAAGACAGGTCTCATGGTACAAAGCTGTAGCTCTGCATTCACTCAGGAGATGACAAAATACTGTTTTCTAGTTTGCTCTCTGTTCCTTCCCAAATAATTTCTAATCTTCCTTAATGCTTTTGTCCACGTGATGAACCCGGAAAGATCTGTGTTGTTAAAGAGCTTATGGCTAATCTAATTTATATGTTAATTTAGCACTTAAACCACTACTACAGAAACGTGAAGTCTTCCATGACACAACTTGATCTCTAACATTTAAGGACATAGGACAGATGAACAGTGTTATCAAGGCAATAACCTGTTTTAATTGCTTCAACCAGCTTGTCATTCTTCTCTCCTTCAAGCAGTCTGTGATAATATCCAGGGTTTTGTTCCATGTTGGCTTGGGCTCCACTCACAATCATCCAGACCAGTGCACGGTGTTCATTTGGGATGCCTTTCCTGATATATCTCTTCACTGCAAAACATGAAGATTGATGTTTAAAAAAAAAATAAATCCAGCTGTATTTTTCTTTTGGAAACAGAAAGTTGAGAAGTCATAGAAAAACTCTTGACTAGAGATTATCGTGCTTTCTCTCCTATACTACCATTTAGGGCAGGCATTTCCTTCTCAGCTACATAGTATATTCTAGATTCACTCCTAAGTTCTTGCCACTCAGACATACCACACAGATCTCTAGACCCAGGCTTTCCTCCCTTCTCTCTTCCCTCATCAGGATTTTGAATCCTTTCCTCTTCTTCCTGTCTTTCCAGATAGAGATATGAACAGCAAAGTTTCCCCTTGATCTTTGCCCTTATGCATTCAGACAAGCACTGACTTTTTATTTCCCAGCATTTCTAATGGCCTCTGACATGATAGCCCTTTCCATGTGCTTGATTATGCTTTGGCGTAAATGGCTATGTTAACATAACCCTAGGATTTAGCACCTAACCACTGAAATCATAGCGGAAACTGAGAAATATGAAATACATGGCTACTGTTTGCATGAACCTCTGGAAGAAATGGAGATGTCAGTGAGCAGCAGATGACTTCTCAAAAAATAGCTGGGGAAGTCTTTTCAAATCTCAAGTAGCTCTCATGCCTTGCATCACATTCATCATCAGAGTTTGCTTTGGGTTTTTTTTAGGCAGATGATTCATTTTAAATAACTAGGATGCAAGATTGCAGGAAGAAGCATCAGGCTAATGACAGCCAAAGCAGCTTCCTCTTGGGGATGGTATGAAAAATATTAATAAGGAGCCAACACTGCTCATTGATACAGAATCCTAAATCAGCAATACTCCTTCTGACCCAAAAAGACAGCTGAATGTTTGAGATCCTTCTGCTTTTTCCAAGGAGACGAAACTAAGAAAAGAATCAAGTATTTAGTACTAAATAAATGAGACCATACCAATCAGAATATAAACTTCTTATCCCTAAGTTCTATAGGACTCAAAGGAGAGTGGGGCTTTTTATTCCACCCACACGCACATACAAGATCGTTACCTAACCTGGTTTTATCTAACCACAATGGTCTGTAACTCAAGATAAGTGCTACCTGAATTAAAGGCCTTAAAAACGGCAGTGAAACACGATTTTACAACAACTCAGTCAGTTGCCTTCTAAATACATTCCCCCTAATTGCAGCTGCCTATCCTTTAGGAGCCAAAGCTGCTTTCCCAATGTCAACAGAGAGATCCATGTATCTCTAATAAGCATTTCACTCACCTAAAATCTGGAACTTTCTCTCAAATAAACACTCCTACCCTTAACATTTGTAATAAATAGCTGGTCTTCAGGGTACATTTTTTGTTTAGCTTTTCAATGAGGATGTCTCTACTGTTCCAGCTGTAAAGCAACTTTAACTACAACTTTATTTTTGACAGGCTAGAAATAATTTTTTTTCCATGGTTATTTAATAATGCCTACTCCATCTTCTTTACAAGATTTTGAACCCTAATGCTCAAGAAATCCTATAGATGGGCATGCAAATACAGGAATGAGTACGATGAACCAGTCTCATTTAGGTCAGCAAGAAGAGACATTCGGATGAGCCTGTGAATGTCTCCAGAAGCATATTTACTGGCTAAACTAGTGTATTATCATATTTTAACATATAATTTCAATGTTGGGTTTTTTTTCTGGAACAACTGCCAATTCTGAAAGCACACCCATCATCTGCATCCAACAATACATACTAAATTCAAGAGAAGCAGAGACAAGCCTTTGACATTGGCACAAGGAGAAAGCAACCCTGCAGCACAGCATACACTCATTATTCCTCAGTGTCATCGTCCTCATGGCAATAGGCAGACAGAGGCTTGTATCGCCCCAAGTGACTCCCTACCCCAGCTCCCCCACTCCCCAAGGGATGTAAAAGCCCTTTACATCGTGCCTTTCTTCCTCACACCATTATAATATTTGTCAGGATCTGCAAACTGGCATACGGAAGCAGTGAAGTAGTTTTCAAAACAAGGACAGCTGCAATTAAATATGTTTTATATACTCATATATCACATATATATATATATTTATCACATTATATACATTCAATTATATTGTTCTACACAAATATGAATTTATTTTGTTTTCTGTAGGCCCTCTTCCACATTATCCTCAGGAACTTTCGTTAAGCCCACAACAGTCCACACCGCAGAACATCCTCCCACTGTAACATTTAAGAAGCTTTCACAAATGAAGCTGGATTGTGCACGTGTCTTCAGCCACACACCCAACTCCAGCGGTAAACCAAGGGCTTGATCTCCAAAGTAGCACTGCTAAATACCATCCAGCCCTGAGCATCCGCACTCAGAATCACTTCCAGGACAACTGTGATGTATACAACAGTCTAAGCTTTAAAACATGTGATAAAGAAGTATCTTTATGTGAAATTTTTGCCTCTGTTCGTTAACAAAATATGAAACATCAATTATTTTTAAGCAAACAAAAGTAGCCTCAATAATCCTATTACCTCTGACACCCAGTGTCAGTTTCCAGAGGCTCAGAGTCACATTTGGTAATACAGGATTTCAGAATGGTTTGGGTTGGAAGGGACTTTAACGATCATCTGGTCCAATCCCCCTGCCATGGGCAGGGACACCTCCCACCAGATCAGGCTGCTCAAAGCCCTGTCCAACCTGGCCTTGAACACTTCCAGGGATGGGGCATCCACAACTTCCCTGGGCAACCTGTGCCAGTGTCTCACCACGCTCACAGTAAAGAATTTCTTCCTAACATCTCATCTAAATCTGCCCTCTTCCAGTTTGAAGCCATTCCCTCTCATTCTATCACTACCTGCCCTTGTAAAAGGTCCCTCCCCAGCTTTCCTGTAGGACCCCTTCAGGAAGTGGAAGGCCACAATAAGGTCCCCCCAGAGCCTTCTCCTCTCCAGGCTGAACAGCCCCAACTCTCTCAGCCTGTCTTCATAGTGGAGGTGCTCCAGCCTCTGATCATCTTTGTGGCCCTCCTCTGAATCTGCTCCAACAGGTCCATGTCCTTATGTTGAGGCCTTCAGAGTTGAACACAGTACCCCAGACAGGGTCTCACAAGAGCAGAACAAATGTTCATCTTTTCCCCTCATTAACACTGTTTCACACTCTAGCACAGACGGACTAAGTGTACGTAGGAAAACCCCATTTAAAACAAAAAATTATCTTGCATAATTAGAAAAGTGTAATTTTGAAAAGCACCTGCAGTTTTAAGTTACTAATAATTACTGTTGAATGCTGAGGAACTTAACTTGGACCCTAGAGGAAAAATTCTACAAAAGAGCAGAAAATAGCACACAAGAAGGAATTGAAAGTTTTATTTTATTAATACTTCATAAACAAAGCAGATCTGTGCTGTAAGTGTTCAAATTACAGACAAACACAAAAGCCTACTTTATAAGATGATCCTTCCTTCCTCCAACCCCTGGGCTGGAACAGAAGTACTCCTGTTACAACTACTGTGTAGTACCATCACTTTCACCTTTCACTGTATTTTATCAGCCTCAAAAATCAGAAAGCACCTTCTGCTACTGGTTAATTTTGACTAATCCACTTACAGTCAAATTCTTTTACACAGCACAATTTTGGTCAGAATTAAGCTACTTTGGGTAATCATGTCAGACAGCTTGTTGCCTGCCTGCAAGCAAGCCAGAGCAGAAAGCTGTCTTATGGTCCCAAAAAGAGAGCAGCCGAATGGAGAAAAGCAAAAATTAAAACGAACTCAGTAGCATCAGAGAGAGAAGAGGCAAGTGACTGAACACTGACTGGAAATTCACACGTGCAGAGGAGAGAGTGAAGGTAACAAGGGTAGTAGGGGAAACAAAATATCAGAAAATAACAAAAAGGAAGAGACTGGATAACAAGCAAGAGCAACAGTCAGCCAAAATTCCCATGACCCGCCCTGCTAGAAGGCTGTAATCCAGAACAACAGGATACACTGCTTAATTACCGCTGTTAAAATGTGGGCTAATTATCTTTCTTTACAGTAGAACAGAATTATGTACATACATACCACCCTGGGCATGAGGCAAACCCAGTAGCATGTGAACACGCAACGTTTCCAAACCGGAAAATTAACACAGGTCATAGCTTCTTCCTGTTCACCTGAACAGGAATTATGAGCTTCTCTGTGTGTAAAGGCAAATAGGTGTGGAGCTACTGAGATACTACATGTGCAATGCCTCTCTCACAGCTACTCGCAGCAGGACGCATTTTGAAAAGGCCCCTAGTAGAGCTCAAAATAGAGATATGAGTTGGCAGGTAACAGCTACTGCGTCCAGCAAATCAAACATCCTTCTCAGTTCTAGCTTATGGCCGACTCATAGCAGAAGGGAAGTTAATCAGAACCAGCAGGTCCTGAGCAAAGCGTCAGAGCAATGAAGTGAGGTGTTGGAGGAGGGAAATGCAGAGCATCAGCAGGCACACCTTCTGCTCTCTGACTGCCTGTGAGGAAATCACTGCAGGATCATCTTGCAGGGTCATCTTGCAGGATAGAGCATGCACCAAAACAGCTGCTTACATAATTCTAAGCGCAAATGCCACAGACTTCAGTCTTAATACTGATAAAAGAAGGGAAGTATTTAAAAATCAGTAATTGTACATGTTAACCTATTGCTCTCCTCTTCTGAGGTATCAGTTGAGGCTAATGAGGGAGGCTTATTGTAATAACTTCAAACTTACGCTCAGACTACATTTCCTCAATGTTATTTACTCCAGTCACTCTCCTTAGAATTATATATTACATAGATACATGAGAATGCATAGTCTACAAATGCAAGTACCTTTAGTCAGTAACATCAAAGATGATGCACCCACCTACAAGGGCTTGCTTACAGTCAAAAGCCACTGCCTGTGTCCACTCAGTGAATTTATAGTATCCCATTTTTCACAGACAGGTGCCTGTTAGAGATTATTAACACCACGTTCATGGTTATTGCCATTACATGACCAGTGGGCCAGCATGGCCACCAGAACTGAAGCCTGGCGGACACTTTAGAGATCTGATCAAAGTTTTGGCTCCAAAATAAGACCAAAGGCATTCACACTGTTTGTATCACAGTAGAGTTCTGTGTGTACAATGCTGGAACAGGTAACACAAGGGAAAAGAAACACAACTAACTCACAGAAATTGCTAAAAGCTGCCGCTGTCACAGTTTGCACATTTTAGAGAAGAAGGAGATGAATTAAAACCTGAGGTTGTTTTCCCAGAACAACTAGAAGACTAAGTTCTACAGAATCTCAAAATCCTTGCTAATTCAAACTACCACACAGTTATTGCTATATTAAAACTTGAAACCCTAAACAAAAGCTTCTTTACATTTGGAAGAAAAAGAAGAGAGTAGAAGTAGCTACTGTCTAGTTAGCAGCATATAATCTAGCAGCTATGGCTCAAACCTACATTTTTCTGGAATTCCTCAGCCTTAAAACAGACATCTGTACACTGAATATACTGTCATACTTAAGTGTCTCACTAGTCACCATTCTTGGTGCCAAGAAAAAAAACCAAACCTAAACAAAACAAATTAAAAACCACCCCAGAACAACAAAACCACTAGAATTAGCAGTCAAGGTCTACACCTGAGGTACAGCTCTAAATATTCAGCTATGTTATAGTCAGTGTCTGATGAACTTTCACTTACTTCTACTCACTTTTTCTTTAACATACTTATACAGAAACGTGCCCAACTCCAAAAGACTCCCAAGAGAAAGCAAGCTGAATAGCATCATTAAGAGCGAAGATGATGAAGAAAATGAAACTTCTATGAAAAAAATAACCCAGAGAAAGAGCAGGAGGAAAATCCCTCACCCTTTAGTCTCACAGGATTCCCTGCCATCTTTCAACTCCCTTCCATCTTTCAACTCCCTCCATTTATCTCTGCCTGTCCCTCTTGCAAGATAAAGCACTACTATAGGTTTTCTTGCATTTTGAAGTGGCCATTCACAGTTCCATCAGCATTTTATCCAACGTTGTGTCAGCTCTTGCATTAATTTTACTTTCTTCACTTCATAAGACATTTAGCATCAGTTCTTCATGCACACCTTTTCTAGCCATGAGGCAAATGGCATTTTACGAAAGAAGGATAAGGAGAGCAAGAAAATCTCAGCAATCTAAAAACCTAAAAGAGTCAGCACCTGAGAGTCCCAACATCCTGATCCTTGGGGTTCAAGACAGTATCTTCTACATAATCTGTGTTTTCTTTAAAAAGACATAAAAGCAGAACATACAACAGCTGCAAAACAGCTGGCATTTTGAAGTGCCAGTGGCCATAATCTCTGGGTTACAGGTGTAATAAAATAGTATAGCGTATGCCAAAGAAGGATTACTCCTGTGCAAGCTTTAAATCAAATCAACAATCTTCCTAACAGCAGCATACTTGCTTATGTATTAACACTGTTTTTCATTTGAAGACAAAAATAGTATTTTAACATTCAAAATTGCAAGACAAATTAATATGATATATATTGGTTCCAACATAATGCACGCTTACCTATAAACAGACATACAGCTCACCTTTTAAACTCTTCTGTATACTGTTATTCCCCTTTAGGAGCTTGGACCATTTTATTGCTCTTCTAGTGAGTACCACCAGGTATCTGGAAAAGAATGCTTCGTAGGATGCATAGTCAAAGTCTTCTGGCCTTTCAAACCCATATGGATCAACCCTGCAAAAGAAAAGAGAATTCTTGTAGAAATGTTTCTACATACCTACAGCCAAAAAAAAAATGCAAGTATGCTTTTAATAACCTCCAGTTGCTATTTCTAAAAAGAGCTCAGAACTCCCTTCTCCCAACAAAAACCTACTTCACACAAACTGTTACACTCCATTTAGCATATCAAAGCTGTTTAAGTAAATGAATTTAAACATGCACTGTTCAGTCAGTTTTACAGATTTTGCTACTTTTAGAAGTAAGGAATTTTCAGAGTAAAGGATCTGTTGTGAGCAAAATTGACCCAAATTCTGACCACACAGAAGGCTGGAGGTATTTTTCTCTGTAATACAAACAGCTGAAAAGTATGAAGGTAGAGTAGAACAGCTCATATATGGCCTGAACTCACTTTCCACGCAGCCCTGCACTGAAAAATGACAACAAAAAGAACACTTTACAAAGATTATTTTTAGCAGGGCTTATTTCTGAAATTATCTTCATGAAAGTATACAGTTTTGAAAAAAACCCCATAAATCCTTGTGTCTGCCTTCTTCATATGCAGTATCAAAAATGCTTATTTTACTATTTTGAACAATTTTTTAATGTTACATCACATTATCTCAGGCAGCACGGCACTGATGGAGTTTCAGAAGTGCAAGTCTGATTCTGTTTTAGCTTGATACATCAAGTCACTTCGCTAAACTAGATTTATGGCAACTTCCCAGGATGCTTTATACCTGCTGATGATCACTCAAGTACAGGCAGACGGGTCTGTCCATGCAGAAAAGTTTGCAAGACAGACATCAAGGCTTAACTTCCAAAAACGCTGCCTATTTCATGGAGAAGGGGTTTCCCCACGGAGTGGCACTGGCACAGCCTTGGGTAAACTCTGGCTCACAGGATTGTCATGGGCAGTAAAGCATGAATCAGAAGAGGAACATTTTAATATTCCGACCTCAAATTGGTATCACCTAATCAGCAGCTGGAAGAGTCACCTTGGTATTCACATACTGCTCTAATATAACACAAAAACCACAGGTGTAAGAACACCAAATCCCTCGCACAGGTTTCTCTGAAGACACAGAATAGAGGAACGTTCCAAAACCCCTAACACCTCCGTGAAAACACAGCTCATATTTATTACTGCGACTGTCCAGGCAGCAAGTACAGATTAATTTCATGCTCGCACTCCATTCCCGAGGTAAAAAAGGAACATAAAGAGTCAGGAAGTACGGTTTCAAGGAAGTTACCTTCCCCAACCTGCCTCCAAGCAGTGAAAGGTATCACTGCTCCTGGGTGCCCTCACGGTAACAGCGGCAGCCTCTGCCGGGCTGCGCCGGGGCTCTTCTCCAGAGCCCCCGGAGCTCCCCCGACCATTTCCCGTCTCCCGCGGCCGTTACCTGAGGCCGCCCCCTCACAACCTCCAGCGCTTTGAGAGGGACATTTCGCCTCCTCCGGGTTAACCGGCTCCACACGGGCCCAGGGAGGAGAAAGCGAAGCGCC
>NW_010178472.1:0-1018 GCF_000695765.1 Mesitornis unicolor | reverse complement strand
AGGGATAAGCAGTTTTTGGAACTGCAAAAGGGGGTTTTGTCCACCCCCTCAGTGTGGGTTGTGCCCTGGCAGACAGTCACAGTTTGGAATCGCTGTGCTGTTCTGCTCCCAAAACCGTAAGAGGGATAAGCAGTTTTTGGAACTGCAAAAGGGAGTTTTGCCCGGCTGCTCAGTGCAGGTTGTTTCCCGGCAGTTAAGCATGTCAGTCCGGACGTGCATGCTCGACTGCTCCCCATTAGAAAATGTTTTGAAAGATTATAAAGCATGCCCTGATCATATTTAGGCACCAAACTCTCATTCTTTTGTTTCAGGATCCCATTTCTACAACCCAAAATATCATTTTAGAGCCCAAACTCTGCTTTTTAAGCCCCAGAAACCCATGTTAGGAAGCAAACTCTCATTTTATGGGCAAAAAGCAAATTTTTAGGGCCCAAACTCCCATTTTATGGGCCGAAACTCATTTCTAGGACCCAAACTCGGATATTTAGGCTCCAAACTCTCATTTGTAGGTTTCAAGATCCCATCTTTAGGGCCTAAACTCCCATTTTAACACCCAATCTCTAATTTTACAGTCAAAACTCCCATTTTAAGGGCCCAAACTTCATTTTTAGGCTACAACCTCTCATTTTTAGGACCCAAACTTTGGTTATTAAGACTTAAACTCTCATTTTTAGGGCCTGAATGCCCCATTTCTAGAACCAAAATCTCATTTTTAGGGCCCAAACTCTTATTATTATGGTTCAAACTCTAATTTTTAGGAGTCAAAGTCTCATTTTAGGGCCCAAATTCTCATGTTTAGGGTTCAAACTCTAACTTTTAGGGTCCAAACTCTGATTTTAAGGGCACAAACAAACATTTGCTGTACCAAACTCCCATCTGTTAGGGCCCAGACTCCAATTTTATGGCCCAACTGCTGAATTTTAGGAACCAAACTCTCATTTTAAGAGCCCAAACTTTCATTTTTAGGGCCAAACTCTGATTTTTAGTCTCAAAACTCTCACATTCAGGGACTAAACTC
>NW_010178471.1:20406-22432 GCF_000695765.1 Mesitornis unicolor | reverse complement strand
CACTCCCTCCCAACTCAGTGTCATCTGCAAGATGACAAGAGCTGGGGAGAGGGATTCTCTACAAAATAAAGTTTAATTTATTTTTTTCAAAATAAATAAAATAGTTTCTGGGAAAAAAAACAACAAAATAATAATGATTTTTAAAAACACAGTATTTTTCCCCGTGGATGCAGCCGGCCTTTGCTGTCGGGCCCCAGGCTGCAGTAGAGCGAGCACCGTGATGCAGAGCAGAGCCCGCATCTCCCGGAAATTCACATTTCCCCCCGAAAGGGGAGAGTCTCGAGATTTCACACAACCCTCTGCCAGCTGACTGTGCAACTAAAGAAAACACTGATGTAATTCGGCGAACAATGAGGAGCCCAAACTTAGCACAATGACCATTCTGGCTTTGTTTTTGCTTTCGGCAGCTCTGCACAGCGTTGATTACATTCACAGGGGCCGCGCTTGCAGAAACCAAGGTCTGCAAGGGAGCGCGTTCTTCTCCTGTGTGAACACATCCCTGCTCCGTGTGCACGCAGGCACGAGAAGACTTTAACGTGGTGAAACTCACTTTCGTGGCACATTTAAACCATGTCTGAGTGTGTATGGCAGCTCTTGCCTCTTTCTTCATCAGTGCAGCCCCAAAAGATGGCCAGGGAGGGCTTGGTTTGGAGCAGAGCTGGGTCATTTGGAGGTGTTAACTTCTGGCTGCAAACACCGGCCACTAAACCCCTACTTAAAACAAGTAAATGAAGAAAACTCAAGCAAACTCTGTCTTCTCCAAGTCTTTAAACTTATTATACACATATATTTTATTTTTTCCCTGCAAGGAAGTGTTTATCCGTCTCAGATTTTAAATGGGGGCTACAATGGGCTGATAGCATATCTCCAAATAACAATGTAAACCCTGTGTGAGGTTCTTTTTCCTGGCTGGCAAGGCAGGACTCCCGGTCTGGCCAGAAACTAAGTGTGCTATTTCAGGTGGTGCTATCAGCACCAGTCTTTCAACATACGAAAGACACACAAAAGAGGATGTGAGAATGATTGAGGGGAAATAAATATCTAAGTATTCCAAAATAATTTATAATTCCAGTGAGATTTTATTCCCCCTAGTCATCTTTCCCTGTCTTACTGCCCTACCACCTTCTTAAATATTGCACAGAATCCTAATGTTCCCCCTTCAGGAGGGATATTGGAGAACTGGAAAATTTATAAAGACAGATTTAAAGCATCTTCCACAGGAGCAGCTGCTAATAGGGTAGGTAAAGGTATGAGAATTTTAGTCTGGAGAAGGGACCGTTGAGGGAGGTCTGAGACAGGCTCCTAAAATCAGGAGCAGCCTGGAGAAAGATGCTCAGGAGAAAAACGTTTATCATCTCTTGCAATGGAAAAAAACACAGTGGGACCTGTATTAAATTATCCAAAAATTGCCACAATCCACACTATAGGAAATTAAAATGTGGAACTCATTGCCATAGGGTGCTGTGGGACCAAACGTACAGGTGGGGTTAAGAGGGACAAGTTCTTGAAAGCAATTCGTTGTGGTGACCTGGATATACAACACCAGGAACTCTCTACATTCACGGTTTCCTAAATCTGAGAGAATATCCTGGGGAAGCATCATTCAATACAGGCTTTGTCTCTTGTACACTTTCCTCAAGCAGGAATTGCTGCAGATAGGCTATTAGGCTGTATGGATATTTAGAAAACATCTATGGCTTTAAAATCAGGGAACCAAGACGAAAAATTTTGCTGATGTGGGCCCCAACCTCAGAAAACGAATACCAGGTAATCAACTTCACCAAGTTCTGGTGACAAGAAAGCAGCAGGCGAGCGTTGAATGTGGGAAGGTGCTATAAAAACCTACAAATTTTATTGTTATTGATGAACGTGGTGGCTGTTTGTCAAGAACTTTTGAGGAATATTTGCATTAGCTGACCCAATAACATATTCAATTTATTTATGCTCTGCTTTCTTCCCTAAGTAGCACCAAGATCCTGAAGCAACGTTCCAGTCCCGCAGATCAAAGCCCCAAGAACAGCGTTTT
>NW_010178471.1:17584-20375 GCF_000695765.1 Mesitornis unicolor | reverse complement strand
CCCTACAAAATCCACTTCTGTGAATATTGGGCCAAAGGTCTCTGCTGCACAGGAGTTTGCACACATGGGTCGAGCTGGGAGCAGAGTTTGCATCGCTTTGCCAAGTTTTGCCTTCGAACCCCTCATTTCACTGAGCATTCCCAAAGCAGGAGGCTTGGTCAGGGACAAAAACCATCAGATTTTGCCCAGGTTCAGCTCATGCCCCAAACTGAGCCTGTCTGGTACATTTTAATCTATTTTAATTAATAATATCTTAATTAAAAGCCTCCAAACAAGATCATCCCCCTTATTTATTGACTGACAACTTCAACACTGGTGTTGAAAAGCATTGGAGCAGGCAGGGTTCAAGGTGTAAATTCTTTGTTTGGCGTTTGCTCTGTGTTAATCCCAATGCTCTGTCCTAAGCAAGAAGTGCTTGGAGAGCTCGGGAAAGGCAAGATCTCAGAAAGTTAAACCATTAATAAACCTACAGGTAATTTCCTGACAGTGAAAGCTCACTATCATTAAAAATATAGCAAAAAATAAGGAGACATCTAAGCTATGCCTCTGATATTAAGAGCTGTTCAGTGCTGCTTGCAGTCTTTGAGCTGCGGAATAAACAGGGAGTAAACCAGAAGCCGCACAAACCTCGCTGGTTTTGCATTTACAGAGCTGCGAATCTGAGCTGAGACTTAAGCTGGGCATGTGGGGAGATGCAGAAATCTTTAGATTTGCATATACAATATTGAGATCATGAGAATGTCACATTTAAATGCAAAACTCACGTGTCTCATGAATAAATCATGAATGGTGGCAAGGCTGATTTATTCTATTTTCTTTTCCCCTTCCCTCCCTCCAATTGTCATCTCCCCCCTCCCCGCCCGCTGCAGACCCTGATCTGCAAAAGCACACAATTCCTCCTTCCCTTCCCCAGGAAACGCAGCGAGAGATGGGACTCGATAAGGAGCCGAGAGCTCTTCCAAAACAAAAAACATGTGCGTGTGTTTCTTGTTTATACTTGGCTAGGAAGTAAAGACGCATCATTTCCTCTCGCTCTCCCCCCCTTTTTTTTCCTCCCCTCCGCTTCTTTCTCAAGAGATACCTTAATACCATGGCAACAGCCTTCAACCCTTCTCTTGTATGACACAACCAGATTTGGAAAAGGTTAGCTGTGTGTTGTAATCAAATCCGGGCAGGTCAATCATGTAAAGAGATGACTTCCCATGCGCCGAGGAATAATGAATGAACGGATCACATAGGTCTTCCTTCTCCCCTCCCCGTTTGAAGTGCTGGGGTATTAGCATTTTTGTCTCCGGTGAATAAAATTGAAGCGAACGATTTCCAGAGGTTCCTAGAAAATAGAGAGCGTTGCAAAAACGGGGAAGATTTGGTGCTCGTAACACCTAAAAAAGAAAATATCAATGCAGACCTTATTGGGCCATTAATGAGGGGTTTTATGTGCAAAACAACGATAAATAAGACACATCAATGCTATGAAAGATGCCTTCGCTCACAAAATAAACAGGTCCCCGCTTCCTCTTGCTACAAGTGTATAATTTTCAGGCTTAAGATATCCCTGCCCATTTCACGGTTTGGAAACAGCAATTTGGATCTCATTAACGCCGGGCTGGGACTGGGTTGGTTTTCTCGACAATGCTTTCTAAAAATCAGGCATTTCGGATTCATCCAAATGGTGGGAATGTGTTGATTCTGACAAAATCTGCTTGAGAAAAAGAGGTCTGTGGTCAGTGATGACATTTCTGACCAGAGCGGGGAGAACGCAGCAAAAACCATGCGAGAGGTGGATGAAGACAGACACAAGCATGGGACATAGGAGCTCCTGATGTACCACTGTCCTCGTATCTCCTGTTGAAGCATCTCCACATAGCAAATACGAAGCCTTCATTGGTTGAAGCTTCACTTCCCACACCAAAGGCTGAAAGTCCTGACTGCTGACATTCAACCCCGTTGATGCACCTCTACTAAATACCCATTTTTATGGGAAAAAGCTGTTTCCAGAGCTCCTACACCAGCCAATCAAAGCTGCTCTGTGCATCACTTGGGTTCAAGTCCCTTGCCAGCTGGTCAGAAACATGCCCAGCCTTGGGTGTCACATCGCTTGTAAGCAAAGAAGTGATTTTTTGAGAGGTCTGAGGGTTATTCTCTAGCTTCCTCAGTGTTACTAAACCCCAAAACTGTTGAAATTGCAAAGATGAGTGTTCAAGGCCACTCATGCACCCTCCTTCCCATGAGCAGGTCTGCCAGAATGCTAGTTTTTAATTGGGAAACTTTAAATAATCTAACAATAAAACCAGCTAGCAATCTTCAACCTATGTTCACCTACAGCTTTCTCCCCCACTGGAAGTTTCCAAGACCTAGTTTTGATTGAATTTTAATTACAAAGACAGTTTTGATCTCAGATGTTACTATAGAAAGACAAGTGGAAACTCGGAATGAAGAAGGAGCCTTAGAAAATCATGAGCGACTACTTCAGGAGAAGGCCTTTCAGTTAATGTGCTTTGTTCAATCTGCAGCAGGAAAATATCTATAAAAATGGCAATATTAACCAATGCTTGAAATTGAAATTCATCATTTTATTTTGAAACAGCTTATCTTTCAGCACTGGATCCGAGTTCTGTGTCAGAAAAATTTTTATCATTTCCCCTCAGCAAAGGATAAGAATGGGGAGCATAAGAGGGATTAGGATGAAACCATTGCAGGCTTGATAATGGCAGAGAGGTTTTTAAAGATTGACTTTGAAGTGAAAAATTAAGCAAACCTTTGGAGGGAGATTTCTTCTTAATCAGAAAGA
>NW_010178471.1:0-17553 GCF_000695765.1 Mesitornis unicolor | reverse complement strand
TTTTTATAAGAGGCATCAAATGTAAACAACAGAAATAGCAAAATGCCACACCGAGTGAATGTAATCTATCTCCAGTAACCTGCAAGGCAGGTTCATTTAATTAATGTCCTGAAATTAATGGAGGCAAAGTAGAATTGCTTGGTACGAAGCAAAGCTGGGCACTAAATTATCTTGTACTTGTGCTCCTGTCCCCACTCTGAAATTACCTGCAAACAGTCCTAATTGCTCTATGTTAGCCTGTTGTGGGACTAAATGTAGCAGCAGAAAGAGCTTTGCATAGTGGCTGGGGGAATTCTTCCAACCCAGACACTGCAGGGAATAAATATTCCTGGTATTCTTCAGAGACTTCTTCCCTTCTTGATATGGGTACTTATATATTATAACAATAATGGGTACTTATATATATATCTCTCTCTCTCTCCATCTATATATACATTTATATATATATATTTATCTCTCTCTATATATATATATGGCTTCATATATTAAATAAGTCATCCCCTCAACTCTCCACTCCCAGACTTACTGTTCCACACCCTTTTTTTAACCACATATACTAACCTGGTTTGCCCTTCTTCATACTAGGTATCATCATCTGAACTTGAATTCAAAAAAACAAACCTAAAATAGTCCCAGGACAACAGCAAGTCAATAGCTTGCACCTACCTGGTATCTGAAACAAGCTGGCAAAACTGAAGAATCAGCCCCATTAACACTGTGTATTTTTCCTCTCTTTTTTTTTAAGATTGTGGAGCCCTTTCAAAACACCATATCCCATGGCATGGGCTCTGCGCTATAACCCTCATTTAGAGAATATCCCCTAATACCCATCACTTTACCCCATGCTGCTTCCCACAGCTCTTAAATACCATCCCAGTGCTCCCCAGCAGCAGGTGAGCCAGGTTCACAGGTGAAAGTTTTGAGTAAACAGTGATAAAACCTATTAAACCCTTCTTACTGCTTGCTTCCTATTCTTTCCTGTACATAATCATGTTTCCTTTTCACTTCAGTTTGGTGCTTTTAGGGACTACACTCTATGATGGGCAGTTCAGTCCCTGTGCCTAGTTAAAATTATTCTGTCACTTCACTTAGCACCAGCAGTTGCTCCCTTTGGCTGATGGGCATGGGCAACATCAAAGTTAGTAGGCGTAGGAAAGCACTTAAACGCTCTTAACTTTCAAGTTGTGTTTAAATCATGCTGATTTCAAGAAACTACCATGAAACTTAGGTTCCATATAGGGCTGTTATCCTGAATATGGGATCTAACAGGAATAATAAGGGAGAAGCTGACTCTTTGTTTCTAATCATTTTATGAGAATAAAAATCACCCACATTTAAATACCAGGTACCTCAAATTGATCCTGCCATGGTCATAGGCACAGTGTGGGACCCCTTTCCTGTTGCAGTTTGGCCTTTTCCATAGCTGAAGCGAGCTTTAATTTATTTCCCTGAATTTTAACATACCAAATCCCTACTCAGCTTTCGAAGTAATTATTATGTCAAAGCGCAAGGTATTTTGAGACCTCCTAACAGATGCTCTGCAGTTATTTCATATCCACCTACGGCACTGGAGCCTCTCAGGCATTAATGAGCACCGTCTCTGAAGGGGACTTACAAGCAGCCATGTGGGAAGGAAACAATTTCCTAGGCTTGATCTCTCAATAAATGCAAAAATCACCCCCAATATCTACTCCTCCCTTTGGCCTGGCTTCATTCCCCTCTCCTTTCCAAAGGGTCACTACATCAAAGTCGTAAGAGAAGACCCAAACTGGAAGTATCCATTTCAAATTCAAGTCCAGGACAAACGAGCAGCAAAGTTAATGACAACAGTGACCGCAGAAACCAAAGATGCTCCAGTGAGCTCCAGGTCTTTTTGTGCCCACTGCAGCGGGGTTTATGGAGGTATTCCCATGACTCTTCTCCAGTCCTTTGGTTTCTTTAGCAAACTCTGTTTTCCCCATGGTTCCTCCAACCAAAGACATCTGCTGATGGCGAGGTGGCCTTGCGGGACCAGCACTGATGTCAGGACTTGTGGGCACTGGAGGGTCAGGCTGTCTTTACTGGGAGCTGAGATCATTAAATGGTGTCATCCCCTCCTGTGGTTACTTCAGTGCAGTCACTGGCGAGGAATCCGGGTCCCTTCTCAGGATACAACAACTGCATTTTAATTGAATTAAGCTATGTCAAAGTAATCCAGCCATCGCATAATCACGCTCCAGTCCTGCCCTGAAATAGCTCATGCAGTGATTTACAACTCGCGCTCCTAAGTAGAAAGAACAAAAATTAATTTCTCCCTCATTTACAGGCTGAAAAGTTCTGATACTTGAATTTTTCAGAAGCGATTTTCTACATTCAGAAACCGCTGACAGTGAAGAGTCAGCTGAAGAGAGGAACATGGAAATGTGCACTGATCGCAGACCCTCTTAACCTCCCGCAACACTTTTTGCTTCCTAACGCTCTGAGAAGGTCACAGCTTGAGCTTATTTCTTCCTTTCATTTGCACCTTTTACATTGATCTTCTTAATTTTCCTTGTGCTTGTAATCACAGGGAGCGATGCTCTGCTGCGCTCCTGCAAGTACAGATCATTTAGCCTAAAGGCTGAGTGCCCGGCACTCATTTATTTGGAAGCAGAGGGGCAGATGAAGGGTCCTCATTTTCTCGTGTCTCTTTTGATTGCTTCCAAAGCATCTGCTGGACCCACTGTGATGTGATACATTCCCCTTTTCTGTGCAAAGATGCAGATTTGTGCCCTTTTTACCCAAAGCGAACTGGGCTCTCTCTGCTCATCTCCCTTGAGCGTCTCCTTATGAGGGAATGATCACCACCCTGAGGGGTTCACAAACATGGTGAGCGTTGTGGAGGTCCCAAAAGGCATTTTAAAGAGAAACTGTTAAAAAAGCTCCATCCAACCTGGCTTTGAACACTTCCAAGGAGGGGGCACCCACAACTTCAGTGGGCAACCTGTGCCAGTGTCTCACCAACCTCACAGTGAAGAATTTCTTCCTAATCTCTAGCCTAAATCTCCCTTTTTCCAGTTTAAAACATTACCTCTTGTCCTGTTGCTGTCTGCCCTGATAAAAAGTCCCTCCACAGCTTTCCTGTAGGCCCCTTCAGGTACGAGAAGGCCGCAAATAAGGCCTCCCCAGAGCCTTCTCTTCTCCAGGCTACATTTTCCTTCAAGTCAGAGAAAATGCCCAAATTCGACTCACTCCCGCATGCCTGTTTGCCCACAGAAACCAGGCAACCGTGATTTCTCTCATTTTTAATGTACTTTCCACCGAGGATTTCAATCTGATTATCCCAGAGCTTTGGCCAACCACTTCTAGCCTGGATCCTTGGCCTTCTCCTCTCATGAAAGGCCGCTTTTAGCTCTTCGGCCTAGTTTTAACCCTCGCAGATAATCTCCCTGCAGCGCTCGGCAAGTTGCCAGCAGGATTAAAATCTGCTGGGGTTATTTACTCTCTTAATGAAATGCAATATACCCATGTATATCAGCGCTAATTAACACCCTGTCCGCAGCGTCTTTCCTCGGCTCTGATAATGACGAAGAGAAAAAAGAAATCCACGCTCTCCCAGTCACCCTGGCCATTAAAGAGCAAACGAATTTCAGTAGTTTTTCAAGTTTTATCATTGCAAATACAGCTCTTCCTAAATTCTGAGGCAGGGATCGTGGAAAAGGACTCCGAGGATGCGCTGACAAAGTCTGGAAAGCCTGTCTTAACTTTTCCCTGTCACAGCTGCTGATGGAACACTAATATATTCGTAATTCGGAAGAGAATAACTCCAAATAAGCACCGCAGCCTCTCTCTCAGAAGCCCTCATCTGTGCTAGATTACGTCAAGGGCTCTTGAATTAAACAAATCTGAAGTTTCTAGGCCAAGCCATTTTTGAGATATGACATGAAAAAGCATTAGGAGATGCTTCAAACACTCTGAATTACACTTATTTTCCCTAAGAACCATGTCTCAGAAATGGATTGTCTGATACGCCTCAGCTTTTGCCAAAAACATTCCTCCCCTGGCTGTACACCACATCTGCACCGTCCAGAGATGCAACCCAGCCCTTTCAGATGACTCCAGCAGTGAGGCTGAACCCAGCCATTAAAAAGTTGTTATAAGATTCATCATGGGGAACTGGGACAACTGGGATAGGTGGGCTCTGTCAAGACCCTGTCCCTTCACAGTCCTGCCAGTCCCATTTTCCCCCAGTGTTTTGATAAATAACAATAATATCAATAATATCAATAATAACAACAAAAATAATAATTACAATTATTATTTTCTCTTAATGTTTATAGAAATTATCATTATTATTGTTATTATTGTTGTTGTTATTATTGCTATTATCATTATCATTATTATTATTGTTGTTGTTGTTATTATTATTATTATAATATAATATAATTGGACATGCATTGAGGTTACCTCCTTCGTACCTCAACTCGCTACCATCAGCTTAGAGTATAAAATAATCGTGTGGAGGTGCAGGGAGGAGGATATGGACCCAACCCTGCCCCCCTGAAGGGTTCACATCATTAAGAAGGAGACGCCTGTGAGTTGCAGATAATAAAAACCAAGGGAAAGCTGCAGAGACCCCAGCACAACTGTGCGGCACTGGTCCCAGGGTGACAAACACACACCAAGCTTCTGGCAGGGGCCACACGCTTGGATGCCATGGTTATTTAACTGAACTTCAGCCTGGCTATTTATGGACAGAAATCATATCCAGAATCCAGGCTACAAAAGTGTTCGAGTGCTCTTTGGGCATCTTCCAGGAAATGTCAGAAAATTCTGATTAGACAAAATCAAGGGTTTTTCAGGGGAGCGTACGGGGCTGCTTGGCAGCAGCACGTAAGGAGGGTTTGATCCAAAGCAGAGACAGGCGGTGGCAGGGCAGGAGAGGAGCTGCAGGGAGGTTCCCCAGCTTCAGAGCAGGGGTCTTTTTCCTCCCCTGGTTTCCATCGATGGTCAACCCCAGCACTGAGAAACGTTTCCCATAAAAGCTCCAGTGGAGAGGTGTGTTTGAGGACCATGCCCTTGGAGAACTGCTCACATCAGAGCTGCTGCAGAAGGCCAGGTGGAGAAAAGGAAAGAAGAGAACGAAATATTAAATTCAGCTTCACTGTGAATGTTAGCACAGGGCTGCAGCTTGAGGAGCGGTGCCGCAAGACACCCCTCCACTGCAACCCTAAGGATTCAAAAATAGAGAGTATGACACCCCAAATTGGGTCTCTGCCTTGCAGAAACTGTCTGTGTGTATTTATGTATAGCTCTGCGTGAATAAGGGATGAGGAAATGCTTTTAATTTGCTTTCTGAACTCTGAAGACCATCTTTTTAATCCTTTCTCTGCAATGCTGAGGCTTGATTTCATTACATTATTTTTTTTATTGATGGTTGGGACTACGGGGCAGCATCAGGAGCCTCAGCTTCCGAGGAAGGAAGCAGCAACGCCACTGGAGATGGTCAGCAATGACATAACCAACGTGGGATTTCCTTTGAGGTACAACCTCCAAACATATTTCAAGTCAGGTGAATAAATAAGCTGTTTGTGAAAAACCTTGTGGAGGGGAAGCATTGAATTTCTACCTTAAATACTTTCCTTAAAAGTATGAAATGGCATAACTTGATCTCAACTTTTAGTGTATAAATATTCTCTGCTCGGTCCCTGTGGGTGTGCTGGTTTTTTGGCATTATCCTGCCAACACCCGATCCTGCATGAGATTGCAATAAACCTGCAATCTTGTCTCTGGGTGCAGTATTGGCTCATTGAACACCAGGCTTCAAACTCCATTTGTGAGACAACACTGGGTCCAGCAAAAGAAAAGAGGCCAACAGGGAACACTGACCCCAGCCATCGTTATATGGGTGCCAAATCACACAGACACTTGGGCAGGCAAATATGAAGTCATTCAGTCAACTGCAATATGCTTAATCACATATATTATGACATAGATATTCACTTAACCCTGCTGAAATCACTGGGAAGGCTCCTCTGCAAAATTAGATCTTGAAATTTCAAGTCTTTTGCAAGGAAGCATTTGAGTAGGATGTGCCACACCAAAGAGGTGCATGTATAACCCCCAGGGCTACCAGTATATGTATATATTTATATATGCACTATATTGCACTATATATACATGGAGCTACTCACCTCCCTGCTTCTCAGGTACAGATAATTACCTTCTCCTAATTACCTTCTCTTGGACGCAGTTATGTGAGATGTTTACCCCAAAACAGGCCGGCAGTGTCGGAGCGGTCCATCCTAGGAGAGGGTTAACCTCGGGCTGGATGCGGGATGCCCTCATGGGAATGGAATGTGTAGTGTTGGTAAGTGGTTGTGCCCCAGAAGCCTTTGAGAGCCCACTGACTACTGCATGCTAACGATTGGTATTATTAACGAACAATTGATGGCCTGTAACCAAACAACAGAAACTAATTACTGGAAAACTTTTATTGTCCTTTAATTACTGGGCCTCTTTGTCAATTAGCAGAAGAGAGAGGGAGAGGGAAGGGAGAGACTCGTTTTTATAGCAACAATAAATTTTCCAAAACTACAGTCATCAGTAGCTGCAAAAGGGAGTCTATTAACATACAATATTAAGGCATGATATTTACTCTGGCTGCTAAATGTAGGTGCTTTTCTTCTGAAAAAGCACAGAGCTCTAGGAATATTAAGCAGGGTTTTCTGCCTCCGAGTCATTTTAGCCCTTGACCAAGGGTTTCTTTCTGCAAGGCTCCTCCAGCAAACTGGCCCTGTGCCCGCCAGATTGCACGGGAGCTTGGGGGGCCGAGAGGGACGGAGAGGGGATGGAGCCAGGCAGATGTCACTGGACTGGGGACAGGGAGCGGACAGGGGCCGGATTGTCGTGTTACAAATGGGATTCGGAGCCTGGTGCAACGAGTCAATACCACACACAGAGATGAGATCGCAGGTTTATTACAATCTGGTGCAGGATGGGATGCAGGCTAATGCCAAAAATCTAGCACAGCCATAGGGACCAGACAGACAATATCTATACACCAGAAGTTGAAAAATATAATTTCACACTTATTTATTGCCCTTGATTGGTGGTTTAACTCCAGGCCTTTCATTTAAGGGTACAATACACAAAGATTCAGAGGGTGAGGGCTAACATTGAGTAGAGGGCGTTTTGGCTGTGGTGTTTACCCTGATCAGTGCAAATCACCCAGTGACTGGCCTGTCTCTGACTTCCTGCCCCTCCAGGAAATATAACAAGGTTAAGGATGATTTGGTGGGGGTGTTCCTCCTCTTCTTGTACCTGTGACATCTCATCACCAATCCCATTTGTCTGGGTACCGATGCCAATGGGGCTGTGGCCAGCAGTGGGGCCAGCACTGATCCCACTTGAACAGAGCCAGGCTGAGTAACCCCAAACCATGCTGAGTACACCAAACCATGGTAAATACCCCTGAACCATGCTAAATACCCCAAACCATGCTGAATACCCCAAACCGTGCTGAGTACCCCCCAACACCGCGAGTTGCTTTTGAGGACAGGTCCATGTAAGCCCTGCTGCTCGCCTGGGGCTTAGCTGCACAAATCCCATGGCAATACCTTCTGCTCCTCAGACCTGGCTCGCCAGCACTATCCAAAAATAGGATTTTTTTCAACATTTTTTTTCTTCTTTTCTCATTCACTGCCAAATAAATTATTTCTGGGCATATTGTCACGAGTAGTTAACCTTCTCTGAGGATGTCTGAAATACAGTTACCCCCAAAAATGAATCACAATTTTTTTTCCCTGTCACTTGGCAAATGGCGTTCACCAAAATAATTTTCTCCTATTTGACTCTCTCAGATTAACTGGTTAGTGCCTGCTGTGGGCACCACCACTCCTTGGGGACGATGCAAACCCCCAGAGATCCAGCGCCCACAGCCGCTGCCATGTGCAGTGCTGGGGTCTGCATCCCAAATGGTCCATCCAGGTCCCTTCTCCTATGGGAGAGCTGCCAGAGCAGAGCTGAACTCACTTCTGTCAGGGATGAGATGCTTTGCATTACACAGCAATTGCCAGACTCCTAAAAGCTTCAGCAATAATAACTTCCATTTGAGATGGATCTTTTCTCCCTCCGCAAGGGGATCTGGAGATCTCCGAGTCCTCAGGAGCTCCTGAAAGTTTTAAGTCAGCTCCCACACGCGCATTGGCAGAAGGTTATTGGAAGGAGTTAAATTACTCCCCAGAGTAACTGCCTTTAAAAGTAGCTTGCGAAAGAGCAAAGTACCAACCTTTTATCTGAAAACAAATATCATTTCAATTCACGATGGCAGATACTGGAGACGCCTGGTTTTGCCAGCCGTTGGCTGCGCTGCCAACCTCTGCCCCGTGTGCTCAACAACGGGAACTCGTGGCTGTGGCAGGGGAAGCGGTGGGGAAGCAGCTTAGAAATTTGTCACAGCCCATCTTATTTTATGTTACTTGAACAGACTCAGGTTTTGTGCTATGGGAGACACTCCAGAGTAGTTCCTGCAGGTGACCTTAATAGCAACGATAATCTATGGCTGCTTGACACATCCATCCCTGCATGACGATGCACAGGAATAGCTAATCCTATAAAAAGCAAGCCCAGTTACATGGGATTTCTGGACTTTACCCATGGGGCGTTTTTATTTCAGCACTGAGGGTGCCCAAATTCCCCTCCCCTCTCTTCAAGGGGGCTGGGGCAGGATTTAGCTCAAAGACACAGTGGTGAAGTACAACACACAAGGGCTCTGAGTTCAGAGCCCCTGTTTCTGAGAATTTCTCTCTGCGTTACCCACACATCTGGTAATGACAGAGACGCACAACCTCTGCAGGGTGGGTGACCTTAGACAAGTAGGAAAATCCTTACAGTAGGGTATTTGCTTAGGAAATTGTACAGATAATGGGATCCAAAGTAAAGGTTTCTGCCAGGATAGGAGTTTTAGTGAGGAACTTCTGTGGTGGGTTCTTGAGAGCAAAAGTACCTACAGAGGCACTGGACACTGAAATTGTGTTTTGCCTTCACCTGCTTGTAGTATTTTGTCTCCTTCTTCAAGGTCAGTGTCTTGCTCAGTGCTAGGAGAAGGTATCTCCAGTGGGGAAAAGAGCAGATGCTGAAGCAGTCTGACAGAAAGCACTGTAATAGTAAAGCAAGCCCTAGGGCCAAGGTCCTGTCCCCAGGGCCATTGCTGTCCCCATCTGAGAGCTGTTTGCAGGTCCTGACGCTGCCAGGAGGGTTACTGAGCAAATTTGGGTTTGCTCTGTCTCTCTCTGGTTTGCTGCTCCTGTCTTTCATCCAGCATTTAGCAGGAATGCATGGCAAAGTCCTCACCCTACAGAAGCAGTACCTGTGTGCCCATTTTACAAATGGGGAAACTGAGGCACAGAGGGGCAGTTTCTTCCACAGCAGACTCAGGGATCCCACTCCGTCATCTTCATTGCTGTAAGCGTGGCACTGCTCATCTCAAGGCTGGTTTTGCTGGTAGGGGACTGTCACACTTGCCCATGTGCCCTAGCTGGTGGGTGTGTGGAAGCACCAACCTCTGACCATGCTGTGGTGCCTCCAGAAGCTCAGCTGATGGTATGAGAGCTGCAGGTTGGGTGCTGTGCATCAGCACAGGAAGAGCCACAGGCTCAAACCCTGGTCTTGAGGTGCAGCGGTTGGATGGCGTTTGCTTTGCGTACCCCTAAAACACAGGGTGGTCGCTGCCAGGATTGGGGTGGACATGGGAAGGACCATCACTTTAAGGTAGCAAACAAGTAAAAATACTAAATGCCATTCACTGGGGCTCTTCCGGGTGTTTTTTATAGCAATTTTGGCTGTGAGCACCAATAGCAATCGCATCCCAGCCACCGCTGCCCTGGTCCCTGCCGCTGCCAGCACCAAGGGTGACAGCCCCACCCTCCCTGTCCCCCGTCCCCTGTTCTCACCGCGGGGACGTGTGAACTTCACAGCTTTGCCCCGTTCCGATGCAGGTGGTTTTCTGAGAGAGCAGGAGGAGCGATTTCCTCCCGCAGAGCTCACTCACAGCCCCAGCCCTCCCTGGGAAAGGAGACAGTTGCATTTTTGGGGGGCCACAATGGGAGCAGCTATGAGGGGTGGCAGGGGTGGAAGGAGCAGAGTGAGACACACAGGGGCACCCACCGCTGCGGTCAGATGAAAGCAAAAGGCACCTCCTCAACACAGGGTGTCGTGGTGCTCCCCTCTCTGTGACATTTGGCAGAAGCCCCATCTCCAGAGACACGTGATGGTGCGAGAGGTTCAGCTTTCGCTTCTGAAAACCAGAAGGTTTGTGCTTCTCTGCAAATAAGAACATGACCCAGCGGCTCAAAACCAGCAGGAAAATTAGAAGGAACTCCAATTAAAAATGAAAATCTTGTGACGGTTTGGCCAGCTCTGTGGTTTGGGAGCCTCCGAATTTTATAGCATTTGGGGTTGGCAGTACTCTCAAATTACAAGGGAAAATTTGCCTTTTTATAGAGGCTTTCATCTGGAGAATCCCAGGCTGCTTCACCAACCAAATCCAGAAATATCTCCAGCTCATCACAGCATCCCACCCATCCCATCCGCTTGG
Organism: Mesitornis unicolor; assembly: GCF_000695765.1. Lineage (NCBI taxonomy): Eukaryota > Metazoa > Chordata > Aves > Mesitornithiformes > Mesitornithidae > Mesitornis > Mesitornis unicolor. Next base: position 6,998 of record NW_010178471.1, on the reverse strand, counting down.
AAGCCCAAGGTGGGACGAGGGGGGCACAGCACCCCGGCCAAATTGGCCACCAGCTCCAGAGCCACCTCTGCAAGGAGCAATGGGATCTTCATTGCCCACACCTGAGCAGGACTTTGCTTTCAGAATTGCAAAAGCTGGAAGAAGATATCTCATGTTTTCTGAGGCAGGCAGCAGATCTGATTTCTGGACAAATCCATCCCGTGCATTCACAGTGACTGAGTTTGAGTGGGAAAGCTGGGGATGGTCCATACACATGGGCACGGATGGTGCGTGTTACAGAGCTCGTTTTAAAAACAAGCTTTATACAATAATGAACATGGCTTAGTGGATTAATTCGTATAAAATTAGATCATTAACTAATTAGACTGCAATTTCATTTTAATTTTTGCTAGTTTATAACTACAGGAAATTGTCAGAAACACACAGAAGTCATCGTTTCACTGAGTTCAATGATTCAGAGCCCGGGTGGCTCCCCCCGTACCAACCTGAGGTCAGCAGTTTCGTGACGCACGCCCTCTACCACATCCAAAACCTCTCCAGAAAGTGGGAAAGCAGAGATGCCAACCACTTCACACAAGAAACCGGTTTCAGGTCAGCCACCAAAGGACTCTTTAAAGAAAGATCTCAAACCTGGGCAAGGAAGAGCTGCCTATAGCCAAATCCCAGCACAGCACACTGAAAAGCCCTGGACCATCAGCATTTTGGGATGCCGATGATGCTAATCCACCCAGCAGCGTGGTTCTTCATTTTAAGCTGGTTTGCTCCTGACTCTTACAGTGTTGCAGTAGATGCTGGAGCAGGGATCCCATATAGAGTACAACAGTACAATAGACTTGTGGTATATAATTATCATGCTGTATCTGCTTTCATATCATAGGTATTTTTAGACGTGTCAGTTTGAAATCTAGGATTTAGTGCAGAGAGCCTAATGGATTGTTCTTTCTTTCCCTCTCTTTTAATGTCAACTCTCGATATCCACAGAGCAGACATAAAAGCACTTTTGTGCAGGTGCTGCGAATCTCTCAGCACAGCTGACAAGGGGAGATGGTTTTCTGGATTCATTGAGCTTCAGAGGAGACAAGAGTGGATGATCCAGCCGAATCCTGCAGAGCAATAGCTCAGGGTTCCCCCACAGCCCCCTCCATGAGCCTTCCTGGGTAAGGCACAAAGGATCTGAGCTCTCTTCTGCCATGGTGGCTTCTTCCTCCTGTGGGAGCTGGGAAGCTCTGTGCAGAGGGGAGTACCCAAAATCCTCCCTCCTGCCTGGAGTTGGATTTGCTCTCAGATGCTAGAGCCAAAAGGCTGATCTACTCCAACCTATGGACACTTAACCCTGTCTGAAAAGCAAAATATTACTTGGGCTTGATGCAAGGATTGCAGCTACAAGCGTGGTCCGTACCTGCTCCCACCAAAGGCATCGTGTGCTTTGCAGCATCCCCCAGAAATTTGGGGCCAAAAGACTTCCTTGGCCCACGGGGCTCAGAGGCTGCGTGGTGGGGGGCAGTGAGGGAACAAGGTGGGTACCAGTCCCCCTAGAGCTGTGCCATCATGGTGGGATGCGTGAAAGAGAAGGAGCAAGAGGGAGCTGCCAAGGAGAGGCTGCTCCTCCACATCCATTTTTAGTGACCCAGGGGGAAGAAAGTAAAAATAATAATTATTGCAATCAATTATCCTCTACTTGTCTGTTTCTTTACCAAAGTGGCATTCCTATAGCATGGTTCTAGGTGTGCTCTGTCCCAGTAGGTGCTGTTCTCTGAGGTTTTTTTGGCAGACACATGAGAAATCACTTGGTTTGGCAACTAACCTTGTAACAGCCCAGTTGTCTGAACGATACAGCGGCTGCAGTCCTCTACACCACTGATCTCCTGCATCTGGCCAGTGGACACAGGCTTCAGAGAGAGCTGCAGAGGTACAGAAACACAGACACAAGCTCACATGGCTCACAGGGATGTACAGAACCCATTAACACATCACGCAGCTGAAGTTAACCCACCACAGCAACCAACCAGACCAACCCTGATCTGCTCTTCGTCAAACCCAAGATCGCCACCAGGCAATCCTTATTTTTTTATTTTCTTCGTTTATCCTTAGGTTCCTTATTTTACTCTGTTTCTCAGTTCAAACTCAAGTAGGAATCAGCCACCCTGCTTTTTATTTTATTTTATTTTAACCCAACTCAATATCAATGCGGCGTCAAAGCAAATAAAGGGGCAGCTCCAACTGGCAATTGCATTACCCGGCACACTGGCAATTTCTGATTGTGTGAATGATGCGCTGGGTTTGTAGTAAAGGCACAACTGAGACAAAAAGAAAATCCTTCCAAGAAATTTCTGCTTAGTTTACCACCTAACAGAAGCCTTTGTGGAAACCAGTCATTCATGGGAGCAGATTTTTCAAAGTCCCCTTATTCGTGAGCTTCAGCCCAAGGTAAACAACCCTGTTCTGATAGTTAACCCCACCCTGTTTGAGGTTGAAGTTTTTCCAGTATGTGGTATTTGCTTAATAGCTGTTATCAAGCTGTTATGAGGTCCCCCTTCCACCACCCGCAGCTGTGTGCTGGATGTGTCCCCACCGGTCCCACAGCAGAGAGGAGTCACCGAGCAAACAAGTAGAGAACAAAGCAATCAAAGATAAGGTGGAGATGGGGCAGGGCAAAAGTTGGTGTTTTCACAAAGACAACAAACGGTGGGAAAACAAAATTCATTTTTGGGCAAGGTTTGAGTGCACTGAAGTGCAGTTGGATTTGGCACTTCCTTGCCCAGTGAACACTTGGGGGGCTGTACTTGGCACTGGTGAGGCCGCACCTCGAGTGCTGTGTTCAGTTCTGAGCCCCTCACTATAAGAAGGATGTTGAGATTCTGGAGCGTGTTCAGAGAAGAGCCACAAGGATGGGGAGGGCTCTGGAGAACAAGCCTGATGAGGAGCGGCTGAGGGAACTGGGCTTGTTTAGCCTGGAGAAGAGAAGGCTGAGGGGAGACCTCATCACCACCTACAACTGCCTCAAGGGAGGTTGTGGAGAGGTGGGTGCTGGGCTCTTCTCCCAGGTGATGGGGGATAGAAGAAGGGGAAACGGCACCAAGCTGTGCCAAGGGAGGTTCAGGTTAGAGATAAGGAGGAAGTTCTTTACTGAGAGGGTTGTCAGAAGCTGGCACAGGCTGCCCAGGGAGGTGGTAGAGTCACCATCCCTGGATGTGTTTAAAGAGCGGGTAGACAAGGTACTTAAGGATATGGTTTAGGGGGTAGACAGGAGCGGTTGGACGTGATGATCTCAGAGGGCTTTTCCAACCGAGTGATTCTGTGATTCTGTGATTCTGTGAATTCATGCTCCAGTGCACCTGGAAGAAACTTATTTGAGAGGACATGGAGCTTAGGGAGGTGAAGACAACCCGTAGGGTCCTCCTATGAGACAGCCCATGGAGTCCTCCTCTGCTCTACATTCAGACAGGAACCATCACTGGGAGAGCACAGAGCCCAGGGTAATGGATTTGGCAGGACCCAGCTGCGATGGGGAACAGAAGACAGGTCCCAAACCTGGGGTCTGGACCCAGCTCTGCACCGCACCACTTACAGCCCTACCACAGCAGTGTTCAGGATCTGGAGATTCAGAGATGCACCACCAGATGTACCACGTTATGTGCGATGCCAAGTGCATTCTTTTGAGGAGATAACAATACCAGTTGGTCTATTTTTAATTCAGTTCCTTGACAGAACATTTAGCCGTTCCTCTTAGAGAAGAATTTCGTAATGGGTTCCTATCATGTCAATTTGGAAAGCTTTCCAGCCTCCCACTACTGAGAAGTGTAAAACTATTGGCAACATATGGCATCCCTGTGGAGCTATTTAATTGTACAAAGGGCTGCCAAAAGATAAAAAGGGACTCAGGGAAAGAAAAAAAAATAAAAATACTACAGCTCCGTTCATTCCCTTTCAGCATCTAAGAGCAAAACAGCTTGCTAGATTTCCTAAATCCTCTCTCAAACAAAGCTGGGCTGCTGCTTCGGTGGTTAATAAGCTGGCCACTCTCATGGTCCAACCAGGGATTTGACTCCAACCCAAGTTCTTGGCTGCTGAATTTTGCTGCTCCTTGGTGGTGGCCGCTGTCGGGCATGGGATCCGTGTTCCTCCCGGCCCTGTGGCCCAAGGGCTTGCTGTGGGGCTCAGCCTTAGGCATGAGGAGTTGTGGGGTGGGATGAGCCATGGGGCAGGTGGGACATGGTGCAGGGGGAGTTCCAGGGGCTGGGCATGCCCCTCATATGTCTAGATCTCAAACTGCACCCCAAGAGAAACCTCGTACCCCACCAACACCATCCCTGGGCACTTCCTACCTTCAGCCCCACCAGAACGTCCCTGCACACCACGCACAGGCACGTGCATCAGGATGGATGCAAAGTGGTGGATGCAACACAACATTCTTGTTATTTGGTTTTTCTGTTCGCAGTCCTCCCCAGAAGCAGCCTCCACCCCTTGATGGTGAGGCTCATGTTTAGGGGATGAGGATGGCAGTCCCAAGAGTAGGGACCTTACATCCACCACTGCTCCCTGGCCTGGGCAAAATGCCTCTCCTGCCCCATGGATGGAATGAGTGGAATTTATGAATGGAGGGAATGAGTTACCCTGGTGAAGAGTGCGGGGATTGGAAATGCATGAAAATGTGGGGGTTGAAACCCCATGTATGAGTTGAAGAGTTTATGGGCAGCATGGACAGTGCTCTGCCTTGCACAGCTCCTTGCACAGGGGTGCAGCCCCCCAAAACCTTAGCCCAAAGCTGTTCAAACCTGCCAGGGTGGTGAGCAGGGCTGTACCCCAGCCCAATGCCAGGACTTAAACACAGTGAACACTAAGGGAGACCACAGCATCTTAAACCCAATGTTCTGCATGGGTCAGGGCTGAGAGGTCTGTGGTACAGGGTACACCACCCCAGTGGGCACTGAACTGTTGTCCATGGACAGGGGCATCCTGGCCACACCACATCACCTGGCCCAGGGCCATTCTCATTAAAAACAGCATTACAAGGACATAAGACAAATTAAAAAAACCTAAAAATAATTCAAAGAACATAAATCCTTAAACTTCTCATGGAAAAAAAAAGAGCAGGAAAGAAACACGGACGGAAGCAAACAGCAAGCCCTGTTCGGCTTAGTGAGATAACTCAAGAGATTATTAAACCACAGTCATTCTGCTGAAAATGGAAATCCAACTTTAATTAATCCCATAAAAAAGGGAGCATTGAGGATGGCAGGCAACAGGTTTGTCTGAAACTCGGGTTAGGAGGGAAAGGGGGCCTTGACACCAAAACAGAGACCCATAGAGAAACAAGCAGTGAGACCCTATTATATCACACACTGGAGATCTGCAAGGAAATCCACAGCACCATTGAAATGCCGGTAAAGGGAAGGCAAGGAAACTGCAGGGAAGCTGCATTATTCATCAGGAACAGCGCGAGCCCCACGCGGTTTTGGGTCTGCTCGTGGGTGGAAAGCCCAAAGCTCCATCAGGGTTTTGTAAAGGGACACAGGAGGGAGTTAACTCAAGAAACGAGGAGGAAAAAAAACCCACACGAGGCAGGGAAGGTGTCAGCCAAGATCTCTGAAGATCCTGCAGAATGGAGAGGTGGAACAGCAAGCAGAAATATCCAGTCTGTCACCAAAACCAGCCCCTGTACCGAAAACCCAGAGTCACAGCTCCGTGGGAGAAGCTCTGGGTTTCACCCCGACTACACAGGCATTGCAATACCGGGAAGAGTGGATGACCTGGATGCCACTCCTGGATGGGGAAAAAAACACATTCAATTGGATTATTTTGACCACATTTCTCAAAATTGATTTTGACAAAAAATTTCCTCATGTCCTAGGGCTTAGACCTTAGGTGAGGATGAGTCCTCCTCTTCCACATCCCTACCAGAGGCATCTTCTGGGCATCTCTCAGACCACCCCATCCAGCAGCTGAGACCATTCTTATCCTCCTCTCTACACCAGGAACCTGCTGGGTCTTACTGGATTGACTGGAAAACCCTGCAGGGAGCTCACATCTCATCCCCATGGAAAATCCCCATAGGTCTTTTGCCTGCTTTCTGCTTTTTAGCCAGCATTTCCTGTCAATAAAAGAAGAAATAGCCTGATGGAGAGAAAAATATCTCTACTGAAATAAAAGATGCCCAAATCCCAACAACTTCCCTAAGTCACCGAGGTGGTTTTTGGAGAAGTTCTCCTGCAACACCAGCCCAGATGTGAGGTTTGGGCTCTGCAGGAGGAAAAAAGCCTGAGTGCATCACTCCACTAAGGGCCACGGCAGCTCTCCATGGCCATGCATTATTTATTTATAGCAGGGCTAGCAGTAAATTAGCATCTGATGAGCTCTCAGATTGAGCCTTTGTGTTGGCTTGGTCCTTCTAATGCAGCCTATGGAAAATCCCGCTGCACAGCAGTGATGGAGCAGCCGTTGTCAACAGCACTCACCTAAACTTCCCCATGTTCTTAAGATCATCTCTTGTCCTGTTTGCATGAACTGGAGCTAATGGTGTCATCTTCAATGCCAAGCTACTCGTTATTAGTTGGATTTCAGCACAAAAAGCTTTTCTTTTTTGCATAGCAAATAATCAGATCTGGGAGATCTCATAGAAAATAACCCCAAGCCTAGAAATTGTGTTTTTGTTTAATCAGAGGATTAATGAGGATGCATCTGCTGAATGAACTCCCTTTCTTTTTGTATGTTGGGCTGGATCTCATTAATAAGATAATTATTTTACTCTGAGGAAAGTCAACATGAACAAAAACTACAACTCTTGACCAAATACATTTGAAAAAATTCTCTCTCTCCTCCTTCCCTTTTGTATTAGAGCTGACTTGTCCTATCCAAGACGAAGATTTGTGGTGTTATTCTATCAGCATCTTGGTTAACATCATGGGTTGGATTCAGCATTTGGTGATGCTTTAAATGAGACTTGCAGCACATGCACCAGCAGGACCAGGGAGAATCACAGAATCCCAGCATGTCAGGAG
>NW_010178470.1:41895-45946 GCF_000695765.1 Mesitornis unicolor | reverse complement strand
TCTTTTCAGAATAAGCCATGTCAGAGACTTTATAACAAAGTACCAAGGATCAGAGGGGAGTGTTCCCTTCACACTGACTACTTCGCTGCCGTTTCGGGAGCTGCGAGATGAGATGCTCACACTGGAGGAAGCAAAGTTGCAAAATGCTGTTGTTGTTCAGAGACTTCGGAAAACAACCGAACCTTTCAAACTCTTAGTGATAAAACCACCTGACAATGACTATAAAACCGCTGCTACACCTAACGGACAGCTCAAGAATGAGCAAAAAAATGCTATCAAAAGTACAAGATCAAATTAACTTTTAACTGGCCAAAAACTACATACAGGTGAAACTAGACAAAACCAAAAACCTAACCAGCAATATCTGGATGCACTCTTCATCCTCACATACTGAACTCTTAAGGAGCAAAATGTGTGCTGTGCTATAATCTGCTGTAATAGAAGTATTTTTCAGCTAAGTTTGGTGGTCAAAGCCGGGTCATAGAACACAGCGGAGGTAACTGTACAACAGATCATCCTTAGAATTGCTTTGGGTAGAGTGCTGCTTTGTTCTTTAATGAGTGTATTTAGGTGGAACAGTTCTCAGACTTAATTACTACTGATAGCACCTTTTAAGGAAAAACAGTATTTATTTTTGCACTTTGGACTGAAGTGAAACTGAACTGATTGGTTTCGCTTATTTCTCTGTAAGCTACTGCAGTTTGCATTCTTCTCACAGTAACTTTTAGGCAACTGATACTGCAGGGAAATTCACATTTGAACTGCTAACTAACTTGAAAATCTTCAATATCAGTATCTTCAGGATTTAATTTTTATCACAAGAGCTGCAGTGTAATGTTCTATCAAGTCTTCACATGGTGGTAGGTGCATGTGTGAGAAGACAAAAGTGAGGTAGTCTGGTGCATACTGCATATGAAGTGCCTCAAAGAAAGCTCTGAAGGAATTGTTATTACCAATAGTTGAAGTGGTTTCTCCCTCTCCTGTGCTGCTACGGGTGTCTTACAGATAGGGTGATGTTAAACTACCTAGCTCATTACTATAGAGATTCACTTTTAGCCTTGTCACACAAAAATTTCAGTTTTTCTGCAGATTACCAGGCAGGAATAGTGGCTTAGAGGAACACAGTTGTTTTTGTACTGTATATCTGCCTTTGTCCTGAACTGATTGATTCACTAATTGCATGTGGCCAAGTTTCAAAGAGATTTAAAATCCTTATTGGAAAACTGAGGTTTCATTTCTTTTCCATCCAGATCTTTTATTCGTATACTTGAGGCATAAAATTTGTAGCCGATTGTTCCATGTTTTGCTAAAGGGGATGTCAACATAAAGACTAAATATCTTGTACTGTGTTTGCGAAGTAGCGTGTGGGTTTGTGAACAGAACTAGGGTCTCCAGGTGAGCCTTATCCTGGGGTCTTCAATGAGCGCTGACTGGTTTGCGCTACCTACGTGAATGGGAGATTGTAGGGGTTGTGCTTCTTTTGCATGGTTACATGAAAGGTGGGTTTGGAATTTCCTGGTTTTGTTCCAAATAGAATATTTCTTAATTGGAGATACTTTAATTCTACCTAAAAGTTGTATTACTTCAAACTAGGGATGTAAAACTGGTTTGCTTCAGCATCTCTCCTGGTATCTTTGAGGGCAGTGAAGTGGAAGTCAACTGCACAAGTATCTGTTCAGTGGATTCAGAAAGCAAATATCTGAAAACTATGCAGTTAACTGTTTTCAGTGCTATAAACTTGATGTACTACTGTGTCATTCAGGCTCATGTAGCAAATAATACAACTAAATTTTCTTTGCTCTTGCACTGACTCCTCTACTATAGGAAAAGCTCACCGGATTTCTAGTAGCACAAAGAAATGTGCAGACAAATCCACTTGTGAAACTGAAGACACGTTACTTCCAGACACAGATCCAACCCTCAGCTTGCAGAACTTCCTGAACAGTGCATTTTATTAATCAGTGCTTTTGAATTTGTCTTAATGTAAAACTAAGTATTAGAGAACCACACATGCTTGATTGTAAGCTCTGTTGTTCTTGCCTATATGGTGCATGAGATGTCAAAGTAGCAATATACTACTTCTGCATTTGCAACATAGAAGTTCAAATAAATAACTAGTGTAAGATAGATTGAAGAGGTTAATAAAACTTTAAGGTAGGTAAATCCATTTTACTTGTTATCAGAAGAGAATGTTTTTGGAAAGGAGCAGTACGTATTTAGTATTTCAATGTTGATTCATGTCTGCTACCACTATTTTAAGAGACTGGATAGCTTGGTTCTGTCTTGCTCTATGTTGTGCTTTACTGAAATCAGCAGTTTCTGGCTACAGCTTTGGTGTACTTGAGTGTGTTTTTGCAGTTTGAAAGTGTCAGTGTCTTAATTACAAAATGAGAGCAAATCTTTAAAAAGTCAAGAGTGATGCTGACTGCACTAATCCCATGTTACACTAGAAAGTGCCTTTTAAAAAGGCAATGAACTGTGATTGGAGAATTTATTTCCTAATTTGGAGAAAATCTTTGAAATGAATACAAGGCTCTCCTAAATCTAATTGGTTTCGGTCAATTTGTAAAGACTGATTAGCTACCTGTAGTGTCTGGACAGCCTAATCTCTTGCTTAGTGCTGTAGACAGCTATTGTGCATTGGTCAAACAACAGTAAAACTGGCTTGATCAATGGCAGAGTTTGAGAAACACAAATACTATCAGTTATTCATTGTTTCTTCACAAGCCTTCACTGTTTTGAGTAAAGCCTGTGCATTAACATAATTTACAGCAAAATTGAAATAGCCTTGAAAAGAACAAAGAAAGGAAATGTTTTCTGTAGTTTTTTTCCTTTGTGAAGAAACATGCAAATGCAGGTAACAAAGATCAAATGTGTTAGGAGGATGTTGTGTGAAGAGAGAATGAAGAACCTAAATGTTGAATTTGAATGTTACACGCATACCTTGTATCTTGCTCGGTGTTTTACGACAAATTACATATTGGGGCTAAGGCACTGAGCAGTCCACCTCTGTTTTGAAGCACATCTGTCCTCAGCCTTTGGAGACCTCTTGGAGCCTTAGAAGCTTCAGAGAGTTTTCAACAAGGCCTATTAAGGCTGCAATTTGTTTTGCATTGAAGGTCTGTTTGTAAGAATTTTTTTAATGCCTTGTTCTTTCAAAATTTTGCGATTTTTCTATAATTATTCTTGGCAGAGGAGGTTGTGCAGGATTTGCCTATCAGTACTTCATGGCTGGTTTGCAGAGGCTGACCCTGTCAGTAGCAGAGCTCTTTGCACCAGTAGAGCCAGGAAGCCCTGCGCGTATAGATTAGCCACCATCACCCAAGACAAGCAGATGGCCGAGTCCTTACATGCTTGTTGGTTGGTTTAAGCCCTCTGCTCTCAGGCTGTCTCTCTGAAAGAATTAATACTTCAAACTTCATTTATTTTTTTTTCTGTCTGATGCAGAACATGTTTGTGAGACCATTTTCCTATGGTCAGAATGGTGGTGATGGTGGTGAACTTGTACTCCCTAAGTAACTGTGTCAGCTCTGGGACTTCTGAGGGCAGTAGCAGCTCTTTCCACAGCGTGCATCCCCGGTCAAGTGTGGGTTTTGTGTGGTCTCATGTCCACTTGACCAAAGACAACGTTGCTGGCTGGTGTGGTTATAAATTCCTGTACATCAGAAAGCATGGAGTGCATCTCTTCTAAAGGATAGAGCTGGTATTTTTAGGCTTTGGATGAAAACAGCCCCAGAACCTTCACCGTCTTACACCCGATCATTGAGCACTGCAGGGCCAGACGGGAGCAGCAGCCTTGGGGGCGCGGTGCCTGTGAGAGGACCGGCGGGCGGGCGCGGTGAGGACCTGTCTCTGGCCGCCCGGGGTGGTTAGGCGCCCCCCAGAGCAATAAAGCCGGGGTTTACCTCACGGACTAGTCCCGCGGCAGCCCCCACTGAAGGGCCAGGGCGGCATTGCTGCTCCCGCCGCCGGGAGCTGCCCCGTTCCTCCCCACAGGGGAGGTGGCATGGAGGGACGGAGGGTGAGGGGTGCTCCAGCCGCCCGCTGGCGG
>NW_010178470.1:36661-41842 GCF_000695765.1 Mesitornis unicolor | reverse complement strand
GGGGATGCCCTCTCCCGAGCCTGTGGGGCAGCGATAGCGCCTTCGCCCCTCCAGGGCGCTGCGTGAGTGAGGGGAGGACACCGCCCGCTCTCCCTCTCCTTCCCTCCGCCGCCCCGCCCCGGGCACGCAGGTGTGGGACGAGGGTGGGCTGTCCGCTTTACTATGGCGGGGCCCGGAGCGCCCTGCAGAGGAAGAGGTAAGGAGTTGGGGAGGGGGAAAGGCGGCCGTCGTGGGGCTTGAGGAGCCCCCCCGGCGACAGTCCCGGGGTGAGAGCAGGGCTGGGGTCCCGGACGTGGGGAGTGGTCCCGCCCGTGTCCTCCCCGGAGCGCCCTGCAGAGGAAGAGGTAAGGAGTTGGGGAGGGGGAAAGGCGGCCGTCGTGGGGCTTGAGGAGCCCCCCCGGCGACAGTCCCGGGGTGAGAGCAGGGCTGGGGTCCCGGACGTGGGGAGTGGTCCCGCCCGTGTCCTCCCGCTCCAGCGCGCTGGATTTTTTTTTTTTTTAATTTTCTATTGCAAATAGGTTACCGGGAAGGGTGTTGGGCTCTCTCGGGGGGGCATTGGGGCAGCCCGAACTCGTTGGTGCCGTGTGTTGTATGGTGCTTCTTGCTCGGCGCAGCTTGTCTCAGCGAGGTACCTGAAATGGTGCTTAAATCCTTACACCCACCCCCCTTCTCTCTCACTCAGAAGCTCCGTGTAAGGGATATTTTCCCTTGAGAGCACTATACCATATTTACAGTTCACTTCGGTGGCAGGGAAAAGCTCATTCGCTTTCCAGTTTCTCTTCCCTGCGAGGCTGCCTCTCCCCTCACAGGGGGCACGGTACCGGTGGCGGGAGGGGTTCACTCGCCTCAGGGACCCTCATCTACGCCCAACTTCAAACGAGTGTTCGAGACACGAGAGTGTCTCAATGCTTCCTCTTCAGACTCGGTGCTTGCCGAGATAGGAGTGGAGCAGCAAATAAGAGGTGAGTGAGAATTCTCCTCGCTCCACGACTCTTGAGGGGAGCATCTGGTAAAACTGAGAAGGGACAGCTTCAGAAAGAGGTGCTGAGGTGGCCTTTCATGATGTGGTTGTTCAAGCCATGGATGCTGTGGGCACACGCTGTTATGGTTTGGATGTTTTGAGTTCAGAAAGCATCTGGCTGAATTAATGGGAGAAATCTGGAGAGATGCTCTCTTTGGATCACAGAACCCCTTGAGTCTATGTTGAATATCCTGGGAAAGCACAGCTGTATCCTGCCTTCTTCATATGCCCTTTCTAGGTGTCTGCACCCAAGCCCTGCTCCTGTTATTTCTTCCATTCGGGGTGGGCTTATGTTTAAGAAACCGGAAAACAGTCCTGGAGGTACTCGGTGTGAGGGACCTGGGATGCCACCCGTGACTGTCGCACTCATGCTTTTACGAGGCAGTTCACTCACAGAACAGAAACATTACCAATATTAATTCTACATGGAGAGAAAAGCTGACTCAAAAGCTGCTCCTTGTTAGCTACATTTTCATAGTTCCTAAGATAAACCTAAACCAGCATTTATCTTTGAGTCACAGGTTTTGTTCGCTCTTCTCACTGCTTTTCAATTACTTGTTGGTTCAGCTCTGAACTCAACCGATAAAGAACAGCTTAGGACAAAATGCGGCTGCTCCCTATGCCCATCATGTTCATGCAGTGTCTTCACACAGTTGCAAGTAATTGTTTTCAATGTGCTTAAATATTTCCTTTAGAAATAAGAGGATCTGTTATAAACGCTGTATTCAACTTCTGTTGGGGAAGGGAAAATTTACAAGCAATGAAAAGTATGATTTTAACTTACAAGAGAATTAAAAATAAAGGAACTACGGTGTGTGAGATGCATTAATTTTCTATAACAATGTTTAAACTACTTCTATTTAAGGAGCAAAATAAAATCTCTTAGCTATTATGCTTTCTTAGTTTACCTTGAATCACAATTAACTTTGGTGGGGGGGTGGGGAATGTACATATAAGTACAAAATTGTCAAGTTACTCCTAGACCAAAAAAAAGATTATAATTTCATTTGACCTTCCTTTCTCTTACCTCCCTCCCCATCCTTTCACTTTTCTTCTAAAGCTTGTAGAAACAATTTGATGTTGGCATTCAACTACACCACAGGGGGCTCAATACAAAGTTGTCATTGTAAATACTTTGCCTTTTGTTCCTTATTTGACCACTGCCTATGCATTCAGATCTCTAGTGAATTGAAAAGAGTACTTTAAGCTTACTGACAGACTTACACAGGTGAAAAAGCTTTCACTGGATTTCAAAGCAATGAAGCAATTCCTGTTGCTCGAGGAAGAAATGCAGCAGGGAAATTCAGCCTTGAGAGAAAAAACGTGTTAGTTGCTCACAGCTGATGCCTTGCCGTTGGTCACGTTGCTCCGCACAAGTGTGATGTTGTCCTTCTCATTACAGTTTTTGGTGTCATTTATTAGCATTATCATAAAAACCCAACCAAGGCTGGGGGACTTGCTCCTCTAGATCCTGTAATGGACAGCTGCTCTGTGTATTTCGTTCCCCTCTACTCTGCCCTGGTGGGACCACATCTGGAATACTGTGTTCAGTTCTAGGCCCCTCAGTTCAAGAAGGACAGGGAACTGCTGGAGAGAGTCCAGTGCAGAGCCACAAAGATGATGGAGGGAGTGGAGCATCTCCCTTATGAGGAGCAGCTGAGGGAGCTGGGTCTCTTTAGCTTGGAGCAGAGGAGACTGAGGGGAGACCTCATTCATGTTTATAAATTTGTAAAGGGCGAGTGTCAGGAGGAAGGAGCCAGGGTCTTCTCAGTGATGTCAAATGACAGGACAAGGGACAGTGGGAACAAGGTGGAGCATAGGAGGCTCAATCTGAACATGAGGAAAAACTTCTTCACTGTGAGGGTGCCAGAGCACTGGCCCAGACTGCCCAGAAAGGTTGTGGAGTCTCCTTCTCTGGAGACATTCAAAACCCGCCTGGACGTGTTCCTGTGTGACCTGGTCTGGGTGATCCTGCTCTGGCAGGGGGATTGGACTGGATGAGCTTTCAAGGTCCCTTCCAACTCCTAACATTCTGTGATTCTGTATCTTTTCTACTTTTAGCTGTAAGCCGAGGAAGTAAGAGAGAAGGAGGAGTTTCAGCTTTACTGGCATAGAGACTTACCATCATTTTTACCACTGCCTCATAGGATGCTGAGGTAGAAAATGTAGTGATAACCGTGTAACTTCAATACAGAAAGTTAAAATAGATTATGGGCTGCTGCTTTTCAAAGGAGATACCAGAATGTAGAGTCTGAGTGATTAGTTCTTAGTGAATAGAAACTCAGGGGCACTCAATGAAATTACCAGGCAATGGGTCTACAATGAACACACTGGCATTTTCTTTCATGAAACGTGTCATTCAGGTGCAGAACTGCTATGGTATATTATGGCTTAATGTATAAAATAATTGGGCAAAGTAAAAGGAGAACAGGTATTGAACAGTGATCAGGATGTAACTTCCATTTCAGGAAGTTCATGAACTACTGATAGCGGTTTTGAGGCTGACTGAACAGGACATGTCTGTATGCTATATCCATCTGGCATTTTTTATTCTGAAAATAAGATTCATAAACAAAATTTAGTGAAACTACTGCTGTGATCAAAGTATTAGCTTTGCTTCAAAGTCAACTAGGAGTGCAGTTCAGAAAGCAGTTGAGCAGCATCCTCGGGGTGTGTGGAATCACAGTGAGACTTTTTAAAAAAACATGAATGTTATGATTATACATTTTCTAACTATGAAGCTGATTTAAAGATAGGAGTACTGCCTACAGTCTGTAAATTTAGATCTTCTTTAATTTTTTCCTGTACCACAACTCTAATTCCTAAGAATATAACATTCTTTGTGTTACGAAAATATTTTAGAATCATGTATATTATATAGAGGCTACTTTATCTGTGTTATCATGACCTAAACTACTGAAAGGACAAAGGACAATGGTTTTAAACTGGAAGGGGGGCATAAGGAAGAAATTTTTATGATGAGGGTGGTGAGACACTGGCACAGGTTGCCCAGGGAAGCTGTGGATGCCCCCTCCCTGGCAGTGTTCAAGGCCAGGTTGGATGGGGCTTTGGGCAGCCTGGGCTGGTGGGAGGTGTCCCTGCCCATGGCAGGGGTTGGACTGGATGAGCTTTAAGGTCCCTTCCAACCCAACCCATTCTGCGATTCTGTGACAGCTACTAGAGAAAATAAGTGGGGAAGCAGCATTATGGATCTAAAAGTTTTCCTCTGCTTGTGTTGGAGGTAGAATGGGATATGGGATTTACTTAGCAGTGGCTTATGTCTCTTGATTTCAGCTGGAAGTCATCTTGCCAATGCTTGGAGATCAGAAGGGAAGATATCAAAGGAAAATAAACTTTTAAAGTAACTGAATTTCTGGGAGGATGGAGGTGAGGGTAGGAGAAGGGAATTATTACAAAAATAAAAGAGTGTGATAAAGTTTAAAAGTACACAATGACTTTGAGCAAAGCTCAAGAGGACTGTGTTGTCAGTCAAGCAAACGAGAGTCTATAGACTCCACAAGGGTAGTAAAGCTCACATTTAACAGGATTTATGTATGAAAAAGGGAGAGTTACTTTGTATAGCAAACACAAAATACTTGCATCTGTTGTGTTTAAAGCATTTTATCAAATTAAATAGTACAGTGTTCTGATTAAGTCTGTCTCGTTACTGTTTGCCACTCTCTTTTTTTCCTGCAAAGAATATTTCCAAGACAGAGCACAAGTAGGGACTGCTGTGGCAATACCATTTTGCAGCTCATGCCTTGACACTGTCAACTTTACTTGGGCATAAAACCGGGATGCCACCCCATTTTCCTGTGTGGAAACACATTTAAGAGTCCTGATACTCGTGCTTGCTTGTTCAAACCCACTTAGATAAAACAGTTCAAAGGAAAATGATTAGATGATGAAAGACTCTGTCTAGAAGTCTAAGTCTACCAAAACTCTGTTACATAGTAAAGATGAAGGTACTCACTACACTTTAAAGTGTTCAGAAATTAGGTATCCTATCAGAATGTTATAATTGTGGGGGATCTTATTACCATATCTCTGTTTTTATCCTGATCAGATGTAAGAATAAAGGGCTTGTGTATTCAATTTAGAAAGAAGGCAGAGCCACAATTAATATTGCTGCTCCGTCTCATGTTTTCTGGTTCCTGCTG
>NW_010178470.1:8705-36630 GCF_000695765.1 Mesitornis unicolor | reverse complement strand
CCTGCTGACAGCAATCTTTAAAGAGGGATTGAAAGCCTAGAAGTCTAAATTTGGGTTGGATGTGTTGTCCCTTCGAAAAGAGTACAGGATTAATGCAGACTCATTTTCTTCCTGTATTTTGAATTTTATGGCATGAAATTAAGTCTTATGATGTTTTTTTAAAGACTTTCCAGAATTCTGGAACTTCTACTACTGGAAAACACAGTGTTACTCATTAGAATTTGTATTAGAGACTGTGCACTTTGTCTTTTAATTACTGCTATGAAACCTTTTTTCAGCTTTTATCTTACTCTTATTTGGCAATTCTAATAGAGAATATTCTTTAATGCTTATGGTACTTTTCACTTAACAAAAAGCAAATGAGAGTGCACAGTTTTACAGAACTTTGGAAACACATCTGGAGTGACTTTGAGGCCTTCCTAAACAGGACTTGGGCCCCAAAGTCACTTTCCCTATTATACCAATTTTCACAAAAGATTTAAGTTAAATCAAAAGGGAAGTCGTACAAAGTCAAGTGACTTTAGCAGGGTCACACCAGCGTTTTGTGACAGAGGAAAGAAGGAACAGAGCAGAAATATTTGGAACCGGTTCGGTCTCCATTTGACGGTGGAACTTTCCTTCTATGAATGTTGTCTGATAACTATGGTATGAGACTACGTATCAGTTATTATGGTCTGAAAGGTCAATATAAGTATTTATTTAAAAAAGAAGTTTTAAAAAATTCAACCTTTAAAAAACTGAATCAAACATCCAAAGACAAAGCTAAGTTCAGGAAATAGTTCAACACTACGTGCACTTCTTTTCTGCTTCTTGCTTGATTGTAGACTGGTTTCTCTTTGATAGCTTGTGAGAAACAGGTAGGTAAACCTAGATTGTCTGTCAGAACACTGTAATCTGCTTTTAGGGACTGGATTAAGGAACAGAACCTTTAAAAACAAAGCAATGAGCATCCAAATGCCTGTTGATAGGGGTTGCAGGCATAAGGATTTATTAGTGGAATACCTGTGAAGTGAATACCTGAATTTGGTGTTAACTTAGACTTTAACCTTATGACCTCTGCAGCTTTCAACTTGTATACCTTGTTTTTCTCAAAGCTTGTTCTGCTTTGTCTTGAACAGGAATACAGGCTCTCGATTTGCGGCAAACTGTGCTACGCAATAGGAGGTGCCCCAAACCAAGTGGCAGGGAGTGCTGCTGCTTTCTTCCTACAGATCTACCTGCTAGACATAGCCCATGTGAGTAGCACGGGAAACCTTTACAGGTAGTAGACTTACCTCAACTCTGATGTTGTCAACAATGTCCCTGGAATGATGAAAGGTGAAATAGCTAATAAAGCTTTCAAACTCTCTTGTTATCATTACCTCTAGGTCAGCATCCTGGCAGTTGCATACACTTGCCCGGAAATACTTTTTTTTTCCCCCACCATTTTCCTTTCTGTCTTGAAGTGGCCATTGTTTGCTTTTAGTTTGGGATCATTAGTTAATAATGATAATAATTTTGCTTAGTTTTTTTAATTATACACTTACTACTTCATTAAGGGTCTTAATTATTTGTTCCTTGGTGGTTTAATTTGTTCTCTGGAGTAATCCTGCAGGGACAGGATTTATTTCAAGGCCTGATAAACAGCTCTGAAATCCCATGGTTTTTTCCCCACACATTTTCAGGGCAAAGCAAGTAATTTTATATTCACTACTTGGATTTAATTCTTGCCCACTTAGAGGGCAGAACTGTTTTAGCAAAACTTGCTAGGTGTGATCTTTCACACAAAGTCTGGATCCTTTCTAAGAAAATTACATTTGTATTCACTTTCTGTGGCTTACATTTTTTTTCCTTTTGAATTCCAAGTTCCACCTGAACTACCTGTATAAACTAAAAACATATAAATGTAACTCCAAACCACACAGATCCTTGAGTCGAATTACTAGAAAACATTAAAAGCTCTGATAATAGGATCCTGGTATTCATTCCTTTTGAGATGGGTGAATTTAGCATATTTTATTTTGTATTTTATGGGAGTTTTCACTGGGAAGTTTCTGTCATTGCTGCTGGCAGACACTGTCTAGATTTAGGGGCTGAGAAAATGCAGCCAAGGGATGTATAAGCCCCTAGCGATGATGAAGATAGGGTGACTATAAGGACTCCACTCCTAACATAAAAGGTTTTCATTACCTCAAGGCTTTCTTCTACTTCTGTTGATGTAGTATCCACTTCCTTTCTGTCTAGGCACATTATCTGAACAAAAATCTACCTCATCTGTCCCCATGTCCCTCAGTATTTCAACCTCTGTATCTTTGTGACTGCTGTTTTGTTCTTGTTTTGGCTGACCTGTCTCTTGAGGAGCAGCACTGACCTGTGAGCATTTCTAGTACAGCTCTAGTGCTAAGTCTTCCTCTGGGTTGGGTTTCTCGCTACCCTAGCTGTGAGGGGTACAAGTCAGTGAAGGTAGATGAGGTGAACATCAGCAAACTGCTGTGGGACACAGCTTAATGTTCACCTCAGCCTTGTCCTACAGTAGGTGCAGCAATAGGATGCTTGGAGAACCACTGTAATTATCTGCTGGAGGTTGCCATTCCCAGTCCTTCCCTGTTCATCAGCCTTCTAGAGTGGAGTAGGTGTCTTGTGATTGGCTGCTTCTGCAATTTCACCTAATTTGGGCTAAAATTGAACTGGTGTGATTACAAAAGTGCATAGCATCTGTCTCTTACAAAGATGATCCAGGACTCTTGCTCCTTTCTTTCACCTCTGAGGGAATACCTACAGCAAATTCTGCAAGCTGGGAACCTGCCCCAGCTGGAAGTTGTGAGATGCTGCCTAGGAGACAATGAGCTCTGCAAAAAAGCAGGGAGTACTGCCTCAATCCTGATGTTGTATCAGTTGCATTCGTGAGGCTTCCCACTGGGTTGGAGCACTGATAGCATATCGATGAAGGGGTTTTGTCTGCTGTTACTGTTTAAACCCCATAGGCTGTTTCAACAGTCTCTCTCTCCTTTCCCCCAACCCATTAATTTGGGGAACATTCATGTTTATATAGATTTCAATGACTACTTTCAGGCCTATATTTTCAGTGGCTTGAACTGAGCACTTGGAAGATAACAAATTTTTTTTAACCATTGTGTGGTATGAATTCCTAAGCTCTCTACAGATATAGGTGAAAAAAAAACTTTGTTACTTGGGATAAACTGCACTTCTGTATTGGCACTTAAGTATGGTCCTCCTGGGTTAACTTAAAAGAGTTTTCTACCTGGATGTTTTATTCTTAAACTTTTTCCAAGTGAGATTCATTGCACGTGTGCTGGCAACACAGCAGATGTGCCTTATGCAGTTCACTTGTCACGGTTCAGTTCTGAGGGGATGGAGTCTGCTGTGCTACAACCTCTACTGCAGCCACCAGTTGGCAGCCTTAATCTCAGGGGGTGAAAAAACAGGAATGCACATAAACAGCTCCCTCTACTTTTTTCTAGATCAGGTCAAGATGCAGATATGAGGAAATGGGGCTGTGTGGGGAACAAAGTGAGGGGATAATTACAGAGGGACTCTGTCAGGTTTTATGATTAAAATAAGAACTCTAGTCTACTATTTGACTATCTGACTAATTTTCCAAGTTCTGAACACATCCATAGTCTTTTCCTCCTCGCACTTTTCCCCTCTAATCCCTTCTTGCATGCTGCCTATCTCAATGTCTCATTTGTTTGCTATGGGTAACCAATAGTAATTTCTATGACAGCAGCAGACATGTTTTGTAAATGAACTATCATTATTCTTTAAAACACTGGGGTTTTTTTCTGGAAAGTTGCTTTATGCTGTTTCATTGTATTGTGAAACAATGGCTCTTGTTTACAGTACTGTGTCTGCACTTTCAGGTTACTCCGTTCCATGCCTCTTTGGTGCTGTTCATTGGCAAAGCCTCAGGTGCAGTTACTGATCCCGTTGCTGGCTTTTTTATTAGCAAAAGTAGATGGACAAAAATTGGCCGGCTCATGCCTTGGTAAGCAGAAATGTGTACAAACACTGTGTGTGTGTGTGTGTGTGTGTGTGTGTGTGTGGTGATCATACAGTCATGTAATTGAATTAGACTCATTCTTCTTTGCCTGTTTCCCAGACAACAGTGATTTCCTTCATTCTACATATATAAAATAATAATAAAAAAAAGTCATGTCATCTATTTCCCTTTATCTTGTTCACCCATGAAAACATAGAAGAGATTTTCTACCACTGGAGACACAAACAAATAAAACTGAGACACTGTGTTTTTAACAAAACTGGAAGCTCAGATCTAAAACTTTCTTGAATCTGTGGTTGAATTTTCATCTTTGTCTAGAGTCTTTTAGTTTGGCTTCACTCCTGCACAAAGTTAACTTTAATTCCCACAGCCTTTTAATTCAATAAAGGATGTGTGCATACATCTGGAACAGAGGTGACACCATGGCACCAAAGGGCTCAGGAGCCAGCACTACCCTGACACTGTTACATTCTTCCTCACAGCAGTCCTTCTGATCCTGCCTTTCTTACATCCCTATAATCAAACTGCTTAATTAAAAAAATCACCATGACTTTTATAATGGAATGAGATGCTATAAGATTTTGATCAGCGTTTCTAAAGGCACAGAGTGATGTTTCACTGCGATGTGCTTACCCCGTGTAACACTCTAGCTACTACACTTGTACGTGTGCCATCTATGTGCTATAAGAAGAGGTTAGAAGAATGAATGTTACTCATATAGGAAGGAGATTGCCAGGTGTGAAGCAAGAAAATTGGGAAGGAGTGATCCATATCAGAGGAACCCAAGCTTATCTATGCCATAGGACATTAATTTATTTAGTTGTTTGTGTTTTGGAAGTCAAGGGGAAACTAAGTAGTCTGTGAATTAGGGAGTCTTTAATCACTGCTCTATCTCATGCATTTTAAGGGTGCATTGTAAGATATTTTGAATTGACATAACCCCAAAACTTGATACACAACAAAAATCCAAGAGTCAATGTGGTATCCTGAGCAAAGTAGTTGAATTTTCATGGAAAATAAGCCAAGTTTTTTAGCTGGTGTTTCTCTTGCTGTTGTGTGGTTTTAGGGCTACAGAAACTTGTCTGTGAGCAGCTTATAACTGACAAAGGACGGAAGGCAAGTATTTGTTGGGAGAAGGCTAACATCAGCTGCTCTTGGCCCAGCAGAAACAGGGCCTTCAGGTCAAAGTTAAACTTTTATTCAAGAGCCCCATGGGAAAAGAGGAGCTCGCTGCCATTTCTCCTTTCAGGGTTTGGTTTGTGGCCAGGTAAATTAAGTGCTTTTTAATGAGCACTGAATTAACTGAATACCAAAGTTATTCAAAAAGAAAAGAATGATGTTTTTATACAAATGCCATTAGAAGTATTCTTATGCCCCCCTTTTCTTTTTAGATCTCTGAAAATACTGCAAATGCGTGCATTTAGTGTTAGTCATAAATTGATGTTAGAGTAACTCTCGTCCTAGCACAAGCATGAACTTATCAGCCCTTTGCACTGTAAACTGACTACTGTACAACTTGCACTTCTTACAGGAAAAATGCTTATCTAACCCAGCCTTTAATGTGCATTCATCAAACAGCTTCTTTCTTTCAGGATGGATTTTGTCTGGTTTTGGTCATGGGAATTTTTTAATGGAAATATTTCCTCGTACTCTTTGGATGTCAGATCATATTTATACAAAGCAAAAAATGGGTCTTCCGTTAGCTTAAAAACACTTCAGTATTTTGAGATTAGTCTGCCTTCTTAAGTATTTAGAGTGAAGAGCTTGCCAGCAAAGCAAGAATATTAGTAAAGAAGTTGAACATTTCACTATAGAGTAATACTGTACTCAATATAAGAAGTCATCAGTCACTATTGGTCTCTTTTATGTAACGTGCTTAAAAGGCATAAGCAGACACTGACTTGAAATACATAAACCTGGTCAAATATTTTGTCAAAGGAGTTGATAATAGAAAATCAGATATTCAGCAACTTCAGCACGGCTCTGAAAACTCACTGACATTGATGAAGAAAGGGAAATGTGGAAAGAGGAGGGAAGGAGGGAAGTATTACTAGGAGGGTTATTACTGAAAAGTTGCACAAAAAATTGACTGTGAAAATATTTTACTGTAGTGGCTCTGTCTGAACACCAGTCTGGAAGAGCTCATGCTTTTGGAGAGGAAGGTGGATTCCCTGAGATGTGTTGGGATTTTACTCTTATTTGTGTTTTCTGTTGCTGACCAGCGATGGATGAACTGAGGCCTGGGGACTGGGGGGACAGAGAATACCAGAACCTGGCACTTTCCTTGTAAATGCTCAGCTCCCAGTGATGCTGCCCATACCAAAGAGCAGTGTGGGAAAGCCATTGTTTTACTAAACTATTTACCCACATTACTCTTTTGTATTCCAGATTTTCAGTTCACCATTGCAAAATAATCAGCTGACCCCCAATGTCAGTAGTGCTGTTGTGAAGGGATTAATCTGTTTTCTCTTTTACGTGTTTGGATATTTTTTGTTGGAATCTTGGTCATCTAATTACATTGTTGAAATTACATCTCATTTGCCAGAATACAGGAAAGCCCTGATGCAGCTCAGGTTTTTAGGAAATAATAGCATCTGACTACTTCTTCTGTATTATGGAGTTTGACAAGTGTTGTTTGCCTGAAATAATGTTTCGACTAATGTAATTATTTGCTAATTAACGGCAATGTCTGGAATTTAAGTTTCTATGTTTCTTTTTTTTAAGCCACCTTCCACACCACAAGGTGATCCTTCTGTGTTTGAAATTATTAGGAATTTTGCTGTTGAGTTAAATGGAGCAAAATGTCATATATCCAAGCAGAAACAAACTGGAGGAACTTTTGCAGTGGGCCGTCCCACTGTGCTGTTTTCAGCATTTTAAAGTGTATCAACATATTTGGACTTTTGCAGTGACAAAGAGGCTAAGTTGAGAGGAAAACTGAAGGCATTCGAATTGGAAGAGGGAAACCTTGATAATAAATTATCTCATGTAAAAAATGCTGAAGTATGAGAAAATGTGATGGTAGAGCTTAGTTTTCAGGTTTTTTTTCCTAATAAACGTGTAGTCTGAGATGTGTACTAAGGAAAGGCAATATAGGTGTGCTGGTACAGCGCATGCGCAAGGGAACTGTTCTGAGTGGGATATTAACTTAAGTGCAGCTCTTTTCCTTCAGATTTGCTGGGTTTTCCTCCATTTTAGGGAAGTACTTGTATACATTTCAAATTAATCTGCATATTTAATGCATGCTAATGTTTAACACTTAAGACCGTGGCATTACTGTAGTTAGAAAAACTGCACATAAAGTAAATTGCAATATATTTATTATTAGCAGGAAAATTTAATGTGCTTTGCTGTCATTATCTTGAGATTGTTGACATGTGTTAATCTTCTTTGCAGGATGCTGGCATGCACACCCTTCACAGTAGTGTCCTATTTTTTCATGTGGTACCTGCCTCCCTTTGTATCTGGAAGAGTTGCATGGTACCTGACTTTCTACTGCCTTTTCCAAGCACTGACCACAGTAAGTAGATTACAGGGCATGATGTTCTCAGCAGTAACTTGCTTGTTTACTGTCTATGTTAATGCGTTTAGTAAACTGATACATACCAAAATTTTGCATTTGACTTCAACTTCTAGTGAGTTTAAGAGATAGGCAGATGTCCTTTTATCAAACTCTCTGCTGGTTGATGGTTTCTGCCAGTGATTTCTCTGGCAAATAACCTGCTAAATCATACAGACTACCCTCAGTCACTTTCATTGGCAGTGCCCTAGATACTCAACTCATTCTTGTATAGATCCACAGTTACGTTTGGATTTGTAATTCCAGTTAGACATCTAACTTCTCTGACTTCTACTTTCAGGACCAGATTAGGAGACCGAGTGGGTTTGTGGCTCTAGTTCTGGGTGTTTTGATTCAGGCTAGAAGGCAATGAAAAGTCAAGGTACCAGCCACAAATAGTACTGATTACAGTAATCATAGTATTTATGCCTGGATAGAAGAGTTTGAGCTCATGAATTTTTCAATAAAGCCCAGAACTTGCAATATTTATGCAGAAGCCATCATTTCAGTGGATCCCAAAGAACTTCTCTGACGTGTTCCATCCTGTACATGTAAGGGTTGCATCACCCTGTTTTGCCTTGTAGCCAATATTAAGGTGGAAAAGTTATCTACCATACAAAGCAGCATCACACAGCAGAAGAGGACTGGAAGTGAGACAGCTGCAATGCAGTTTGGCAGGGTGTGTCCTGGCCGATTGAATTTCACTGGATCCAGTTTTGAAAAGGTGGCTCCCAGACATTTAAAATGTTTGTATTTCTTGTTTCACTTCAGGTTTTCTCCTGTTTAATGATCTGTTGGACCTGGGAATTCTGTATTCCTGTGTTAAACTGGAATATTTCCCTAGGTGTTTCGTTTCTTCTGGAGAAAGATGGTTCAGAAGACATTTGTAATGGCTTAAAATATTTTTTTCCCTATCTCTTTTGAAGGAAGAACAGAGGTCTTCTGTGGAAAGGCTTTGTAAACGTATACACTTGCCATGTTTGATTGAGGTGAACAGAAATGCGTTTTGTATGAACAGAGTAGGATGCAGATTGCAAGACTTAGTTTGCCTGGCTACAGATTTCTGTGGTGGTGGAAACACCACAGACAACTTGTTTGTTCAAACAGGTTCATGTCCCACTTCCACTTCACAAGAGTCTTAGAGATTGGCCTGTATGTTGTTTCAAGATTTTAGGAATTACTTTTATTTTAGTTTGACACTATGAGGACAGGGACCCACTCACATCATCACCATCCAAAAAATGGAAAAAAACATCCTTTAACGTTCAATAATTCTTTTCAATAAGGTCCTACTTGAGATAAGGCCTCTCTTGCAGTAAAAGTGGAGCTCATTTACTCAGCATTGCAATAAATATTACCAGTGCATTGTTTCCAGCAAGATTTTACAACAAGGGATCAATTGCATGCTAGATACAGTGCTGTAAAAACAATCAATCAGCACTCCTCATCTTCCTTTTTGTCAGTGCATGTACGTAGCCATTGGGTGTTTCTACCTATTCTTGACTCAAATTGAGGACTGTGTGGCTAAATGGTGTGGAAGACAAAGTAGTTTTCACCATTATCTGCTGGAATTACATAGTTAGACAGATATTTGAGTAATTTTGGGGATTTATAGAGTCTTCTGGCTCGAACAAAGTGGAAAACTGTATTGTTTTCATTATGGCTTTTCTTCCTGTTAGTTAGTTCAAGCTAGGAACATGATAGTCTCCTAGTGAAAGAAAATAGATGCTTTATAGCTCAACTATGAAGAGTGTTTTCCCAAGGAAGCTGAAGGAGCACAGCATTAAGGTAAAGCTCTTGGTAATTTATTACTTATTATTTGTATTATGACAGATACTTTTTTTCCTTTTATATGCTTTACGAATCAGAAAGAAAAGATGGATCTTTGTGCTAAAAAATACCGTGTTCTAAGTAAGTGACTTCCAAGGTTGCATTAAACCATTTTCCTGGATATCGGAGGAACACAGCATTTACTCTGACATTTCCTAAGTGATGTTCTTTCTTTGCACAGTTATTCCAGGTACCATATTCTGCCCTCACCATGTTTCTCAGCACAGACCAGAAGGAGAGAGATTCTGCAACAGCATACCGTGAGTGTGATCTGGGCTTTCTCATGGGGATTAGGACTGAGTTTTATTTCAAATCATTCTCTATCTATAGGTCATTCCTAATGGTTTGTGTCCTTAAACTGGACATTTTAGATGAGATTTTTAATATCTGATGAAAAATACTTTGTCTTATAAATGCTTCCTTTTCTCTAGCTAAATAGGAGACATTAATGTTTTATTGTCTCAAATTGTCTGATTAGCTATAAACTGTTTTTGCTTTATTGCTAGCCAGATGAAAGATAAAAATCACTCTTGCCCAAGCCAGGGTAGGGAACAATGATGTAAATTAAAGGTGATTTGTAAGGGAAAAACCACAAAGTGCTGATCTTCTTTAACATTCAATTAAAGGAAGTTTGAAAGTAATTTTGAGTATTTTCTTTCTTTTTTTTTTCTCTCTCTCTCTCTTTTCTTCTGTGTTTTGGCTCAATTTTCCTTAGCTTTATGTGTTTCATGTTAGAAATTCAAATCCCAAAGCTGTTTTCTCTGAAAAAAAAATCTGGAACTCATAGAACCAAGATGGTTAACCTCACCAAAAAAGGAGAGTAATTTTGTGTGCATGTTCACACCAACTGAAATCTCTCTTTTTATTTAATCTGTGTTTATTAAATTCTAAAATCTGCCAGGTAGTTTATGGACAGACCTTGCTGTAATATGTCTAGCTCTTACTGTATTTGTTAAAAGAATGAGGGCTTCCAGACCAGATCTCTGGCTTTTCAAAAATTAAAACCAGACAAAGTTTTTTATTTGAAGCAAAATGATCAGACCAAAAAAGTGCAATGAAAATATTTTCAAGATTTCCTGTACAGATCATAAATTGGATGTAAGAACAGTTTCCTCCTTTCCTACTCTCTTCAGCTCTGTTCTTCTGTACTGTGTAACTGCTGTCTCTCATGGCCACCAGCATTAAGCAAGGTAAAGAGAAAAGTCAGATATCACGTGAAAGACTTTTCTATGTGTTAACTTGTCCTTGGTGTTGCTTTAGGATAACCTGTCATATTTTTGTTGCATCTGTTTTCTCTACCTGGCAAGAACCCTTTTCTCTTCCAGTAGTCCTCCTAACCCTCAACATACTTGCTTGAGTATGTTGAAAACTAGACCATAGAGGCACAATGAAATGGCCAGAAGTGCTAAAAAAATCATGTCAGAAATCCTAGATACAACATTCCCTGAGCAACCCAATCCCTTTCCGGCCACATGGAACAGTTGTAATCTGCATTATCATCAACCATCTCAAGAGAAAGTCTGGGCTAGCAGTCACAGGACAGCACTAAACAGCAGGAGATTCTAGCTGTGTTATATTCTTTGGCACTGACTGTATTCTGAGTCATCTGGCCTGAATTCGAACTAAATCCATGTACCTAGTGTTTTCTATTGTCTGGTTTTATGTCTTCAGATCCAAATAAATGTGCTTTCCTATCTGCTAGTTCCATGCAAGGCTTCATAGGCATGTGAAATTTGTGCTCGTAAAGCGGTTGAACTCCATGGCTCAGAGGTGTTATACGTTTATAGTGTCATTTTATTGTGCAGAAAGGGTTTAACTTTTGAGTGTACAGCTGTTCTCCTAAGCCAAGTTAGGCTGGTGAAATGAATCATAGTTTTGACTTTTCAAAAGTTGGTATTTTTGTATATTTTGAAATTATATTTGTTTGGAGCCAAGTTATGGTTATGACTATGTGAGAATCTCTCCTTTTTCCTTTTTTTGCCAAGTGTTTCACTTAAACACTTTTGCCTCTCTTCAGATTTCATGGAGGATTCTTCCTGTTGATAGACTTTCTTGGATGAAGTTGGTAGTTCAGGAATTTCTTCAACTGTTTAAAGAAAAACAGCTGTGTAATATGAAGGGTGCTTTTGTAAAAAAGATCAGGATCAGAGGATCCATTACCCTCTACTGGAGACAAGCAGAACTGCCGATTATAATTTTTTTCCTGCTTCTTACTATAAATTAATGGTAGAAATACTGGATTCCACAGTTGCTTTAAATATAACTCCTACTTACATTCTGGGAAAAATATAAGTTACTTCAAGGACAATCCGCTTTCTTAAAGATCAACTTTCTTGGCTAAGGTGGAAAGTAATACATAATAAATACTGAGCAGACAAAAATGTTGAAATCTGCCTGTTTCTCAGCTCTTGATACAACTTAGAAAATTAGGTTTCACAATGGTTTTACTTCTGTTACCTATAATGATGCTTCTGAGGTTAATTCTATGCAAGTGCTTGGTAAAATGCAGATGCAGAGGCCGAGATAGAGGTTATAGAAATATAGATGGCATTTTGAGTGAAAGGTGTGACTCAAGTGCTTTGCCTTTGCACTGAGCAGTCAACAGTTTGGAAGCTCTGCAAGGCCTTTCTGGGACTTGTGTGGCCATACACTTCAGATCAGGTTGAGGTTGGATTCTCCACTATCTATAGCATTTTTACATGTATGGGCTTGTGGAGAAACAATTAAATTAGTTACACAATTAAATTAGATTAGATTAATGTTACGTTAAGACTTCAATTTTCCATTCAGTAGCATTCTCTGGGAACACACTGGTGTAATGGTTTAAATGATCCAAGTCTCCTAGAGAGCCTCTTTCCTTTTCCTTACTCGATCTTCTGCAGCTACACACAGGGCTCATTACTGCACTGTCTGAATACCTCACACTCTGTGTGCATTGCCCTCCTGTGGGATGAAGAAGTACTTTCAGTTTTTTACGGGGATACACAAAAAGGCGTGTGTCCAGGGTCACCCAGGAAGGCTGTTAAGGAGCAGGGAACTTGAATAAACCTGAACATAGGAGCTTTTGAAACGCCTGCCACTTCCCAGGTGAGTATGACAACAACCAGGACACAACCTGTGCTGGAAGCAGAGCTTCACAATCCCCTGTGATGATTCTGAGAAAGGAACATGGGGCTCCTGGGGCCACTGAGACAAAAAAGTGGAAAAAAAGCCTGAAGTTTAGGGAGGCTTTGTTCCTGTTCCTAATCTGTTCGTGTATTCAACCTTATAGATCCTTATGCAAAATGCGTAAATAGTCTCTGGAGCTAGGACAGGAAATCCCTGCCATGGAGATTCTGGCTGTGGCCAGGTTGCATGGAAACAGGAGTGGTAGGCCTCATGGTGACGAGAGTCTAGAAGTCAGATTACTCCCCACTTTGCCTGCAGCGGAGCTGTAACGACTCGCCGCCTTGTTGACTTATTTTGAGTATATGAAGCATGAACTGGATGTCCATAGTTAAATCTTTGCTTTCCCACATGGAGACTTTAGTGGGTTTTTTAATATGACCCTTTGTTCTCATGGCACGTGGAGTGTTAGTGATGTGATTCATTCTCTGAGGCTGAGGTAGATCTCTCTGACTGTGGTCTTAGGCAGTTAAGAATGTCATCTGGTGTTTCCAAGAGCTTTTCAGCTGTATTATTTCCAACAGAAGCCTCAGATGAGTATAATTTTATTTTACAGTTGGAGAATCTGGAGGTCTGATCAGATAAGTGGCTTGAAGAATGTTTCACGAGTTACTGTCAAGTTTGAGATGAAAATTCTGGTGTTTTGGCTCCTAGTCCTGCTTTGGAAAAACGATATTCAACATTTAAACTGTAGTTCTGCTCTGGTCCTTGAGATGAAAGGTTTCCATGTTATCCCCTCGTGGCTCTTTATCTCAGCTGCATCCATCATACAGCTTGTATAAAAGAGATTTTTCCATGGAGGCTTCTAAAAGCTGGTTAGAAAATAGATAACAGAAGTCTCTTTCCTTGAAACTGTTCTGTTACTGACCTTCCAGTTCTGCTGTTCTTGGTATTGCATTTTCTGCTTCTTCCCTATAAAAGAAAATGTCTTGGTGAGGTTTATTTTCAGTGAGACAAATGAGCAGACTGTGGAGGAATCAAGTTCTCATTCTCGGTGCGTGTTTATGCTTTCTCTTTTAGGAATGACCATGGAAGTGCTTGGGACCTTGATTGGAGCTGCACTTCAGGGGCAGATTGTGGCCAGTGCTCATGTCTCTCATCACTGCACTGTGAATCCCCCAGTAAATGCAACCGACACTCTCAGCTTTCCAGACCCCTCAGATCACCTCTCTCATCAAGTAAGTGTCTATGAGAGCACACTAAATCTTTTAGGAGAAGGGTTGGAGCAGCGGAGAAGAGAAGGCTCTGCGAAGACCTCATTGCAGCCTTTCACTATATAAATGGGATTTATAAAAAGACGGAAAAAGATTTTATCAAGGCCTGCAGTGACAGGACAAAGGTCAATGGTTTTAAACTGAAAGAGGATAGATTTAGATTGCACATAAGAGGTATTTTACGATGAGGGTGGTGAGACACTGGCACAGGTTGCCCATAGAAATTGTGATGCCCTATCCATGGGAGCGTTCAAGGTCAGGTTGGACATAGTTTTGAGCAACCTGGTCTAGTTGAAGATGTCCCTGCCCAAGGCAGGGAGCTTGGAATTAGATGAACTTTGAAGGTCACATTTAATGCAAATAATTATATGATTCTGTGAAAACATAGTGGCTATAGCAGGATCTTTCTGTTCAGCAACACTGCTTTTCAAAGTAAGTATTGCTAGGGATTGCTTGTAAAGATTAATTGCTGTTATGGGAATGAAACTGTAAGTCCTACTTGGAGTCTGTATTCTTGTGAAGGTACAAAGCGCTGTTGAAAGTAAATGGTTGGGAACAGGCAATTAGTGGGAGCAGGGCTCAGTGGTCAACATGTGGAATGAGCCTAGAGGACCATGCTTGCTTATTTCATTTTCCACAGCAGATTTTTCCTGTAATCCTGCACAAGTAATTTAATCTTTTCATGCTTCAGTTTGCTATTTTTTGAGAAGCAGAGAATGTTTTATATCTGGGAGGAAATCCTAAAACCTGATCCAAACCTCAGTGAACACCATTTGATAGTCTTCCATTGTTTTCAGTGGTCTTGAAACAGGCCCTGAACCAAACAATTACCTTGTGTAGTGGTTTTCTCTGTCAGTTGTGAAATCAGCAGTTTGTTGGTTCCATTTTACCAGTTGCTAGATTCAGTCTTTCATTTTATATTTTCATCTGTTTCCCTGTCAGTGCATGTACTAACTGATACATGAAATTCCCCATGAAGAAGATTCCTTGACCCAAGTCTAATCGCAGGTGCTTGGTACAAATCAGGATGTACGTATTCATGCTCCACTTATTGTAGTTGAACAGCTGCTATTACCACTCTTCAGCAGTAGTAAAATCGCAAGCTAAAGGCATGGTTTTTTGCACACTTTGAGTCTGCGTACCCTGGCACTGGTAGTGCAGGAAGGGAAGCAAGCCCCAGCACTGTTCTCTACCTCTGTGCTACCTGATCCTTTTGCTCTTCTTTTTGACACAGGCCGTTGTAAGGCTTCTCAGAGCTTTCCTCTGGGAAACTGCTTAGGGAGAGCCGGGCTGCTTCTGTAAGTGGCCGTGCCATTTTATAACTGATAAAAGTGGTTTTGAAGCTGCTTGTTAGGTAACATCTAGTATATATTTTAACTAGACAGAGAAACATCATCTTGTCTTCCTTTTTAGCTTCTAAGATGATGGCTTGAAGTAGAAAACTATTGTGCTGTTGCAGCTCTGTGAATTGCCAAGAGGAGTAGCTTGAAAAGTTGTGGAGATAGCTGAATTTCACAGCACAGCATATTCCCTGTCTGAATCTGCTTTATGCCATAATCACCAATTTCCTCTTTTAAATCTCCTAAATGGCCTTCAAGAAAAAATAATGCACTATTTAAATTTATTTTCTTTCTGTCTAACCACATGTGCTTTCCTGTCCTCTTCGAGGTAGGTAGGCTTTTTCACATCTGAAGAAGTTGCAGCGTGACTGGAAACTTGTCTTTTTCTTTTCCAACTATTTGAGTTGATTTAATTAGAGATATTACCTTCCTCTTTTCACTTCCTTATTTACAAGCATCCATGTGTTCATTTTTTGCAAGGATTTCCTGTTTATTTGTTTTGGTCTTTGTTTTTTTCCTTCTTCCACTGTTTTGTGTGTCACCTCAGGTTTTGTAGATGAGTAGTATCTTATGGTTCAGAATGGTCTGGATTATGGTGTCTAACTTTTTTCCATGGGTAAAGTTGTGTTCACTCTTTGTTCTTTCTTGCCCTTCTTCCTAAAGAGCCCTCATGCCTGAGCAGAAGCTGTAGTGTGAATGAACTGCTTTGGCAACCCACCTTACTCCCTGCTGCCTTGATTTATGAGGACCAGAATTTGTTGCCATTCACACAACCTGGCATCAATTTAGTTGGATTATGGGACCACTCATGGCCACCGAGCCACATGGGGAAGATGCTTGCATCGCATGACAGGGCACTTGTCTTTTGTTCACATCACCACAACACTATATGCACTTACCTACATGATCGACAGCAGATGTTGGATCTTGAATTTTGGTTTTGTGACTGATGGAGATTGAGTTATAAACAGAGGCAGGGCGAGGATCTATGAATCTGAAATGCTTCCATCAATCTAAAAGAAATCTTTAGAAGAGGCCGAATCTCATAGAATTGTAGAATCACAGAATGTATTGGGTTGGAAGGGACCTTGAAAGATCATCCAGTCCAAACCCCCTGCAGTAAGAATCTTGACCGGTATTTTTAGTGCCATTCAGGAGTATGACCCTGACCCTTTTTGTCACAAGGACTAATTCGTAGCTGCTTAAGAGCACACCTAGTTTAAAAGGAGACCTAGTGAGTGACTGTTATTATTTTGCTCATTATTAAAGAAAGAAAGTAGAAAAGATGGTTATTTCTAAGCTCTCCTGAAGTTGTTACTATAAGCTTAGAGGTAGAAAACCAAGCATGGATATTTATATAGTTCGTAGATGGGCTAACAAGTTTTGTTTAGGGTCAGAGAATCTTATTTGGCCTACCATGAATATCCTTGATAGTTTAAGCTCAAATTACACTCTACAATAACCCGTGGAAGAAAGCATTTAATTCAGTTGCTTCAAGCAAATTAACAAATAAATAGAAATGAAATATAAAATTCATAGTGGAGTCTTGTTACTGTCTCTTTTTGTTCATCTCCTTCTCTCCTGGCTAGGCTGCTTTTGAGGCTGAAGTTACCTCATTTAAGTGAATTCAGGTATCTACAGCACTGCAGTCAGTAGTCTGTGCAAGTCATAGCCAATAGTACAAAAGTACTCTGTGACTGAATTTATAGCTCTGGTATTAAAAAAACCCCAAACTTCTATCCCAGATAAAGAATAGTTTAGAATTCCTTTATTTTACCAGGTACCATTCTAAGATGTAAATATCTTTACAAAAGCTGTTGGTTTGAAGATTGTCTATACTTATATGGCTCATCTGATGACCTCTGCATCTATACTAAGTGGCTTTATATTTGGGAGTACATTCTTGTATTGCATGCTTATTTATCAGCTTCTTTCTAAATTTATAATAATTTCATTTATTTTGCAACATATAACTGATAATTTGGAATTCAATTTTCCTATTAAATAATCATTGTGTCATAAAGATCTACAACCAGCACTTATTTTATCTTTGATAACACAATATAAAATAAATTATTACAGAATACTAAAGCAAAATAGTTTTTAAAGCTTTATTCCCAAGTCAGTATAATCAGAGTTAGAAGCAATAAACATGATCTGATGGTGCAGGAGGTATCCTTGGAGGTTTTATTCCCCTGGCTAGTAAGAAGCAAAGATTTCTGAGTTTGCTTGAGTATTTCACTAAATAACTGGGAAAACAAGCATGCAAGCTACCATATTCTCAAAACATTGGCATGAAAGTGTGATTTCTAAAATTCATTAGAGCCTAGAGCAAGCTTTAATTATCATTATGTATAAGTGCAGTAACTGTAGTAATTATGTTTACATCTGTACCGAGGCCTTTCCCACCAAGCATGAAGATACAGACTGCTGTCTGTGTAGCTACACCAACTGGATTTACTAAAGATCAGAATCATTCTACAGATGCTGCATGTTTTTGATAGATGACTGTGTATGTCTATAGCTAGTCTCAACATAAGCAATTCTTTAAACCATTCAGGTGGGCAACACAGTAGCCTTTTTGTTCACAGCTGGGGCTTTTTTGCAAGAAATATATACTTATGTGTCCTGGATTTATCCTAAAGTAGGCGTTGTTTATAAATGAACTGCAGAAGTGAACATTTTTCCGAGAGGTAAAAGACAGACAGTTGGCAGTATGTAGATGGGCATTTCTTCATTCACAGATGACTCACCAGAAAAAAACTGAAAAATTTTCATAATGGCTTGTCATTCTCCTGTCACAATTTCGAATGTGTCCTTTTTTCTTTTCAAAGGCAAAAGTATATATGATTGCAGCAGGGGTGATAGGAGGTGTGTATCTTCTTGGAATTGTCATTCTTTTTCTTGGAGTGAAGGAAAAAGATGGTAAGATATATTTAAATATGCCTAGATTTAATAATAATTGTTTCACATTCATCTCTGGAAAAGATTGTTATTTTATGTATTCTGCTCCTCTTAGATCCTTATGCCTTAAACTCAGACAGAGCAATTCCTTTTTGTAAGGGGCTTGGACTCACCATGAAGCATGGTCCATATGTGAAGCTTACAGTTTCATTTCTTCTCATCTCAACAGCAGTTCAGGTAACTTCAGACTCTTGAAGTCTGTGTGTTGGCCTCATTCCAGTCACAGCATGGGAGAGTCTGTGGCAGCTAAAATGCAAATAATCTTTGGCTGGTGACTGGAGGTGGTGATCTAGGGGGTGGTGCCTTCCCCTGCAAATCAGTAGGGAACCAGAGCCCCTTTTTGGTGTCTGGGGTCCTGTGCAGCTGGAGATGGTTCTTTCAAACAAGAAGTAAAACCAAAGTCCTGACCATTTAAAGATGGCTTTTTCTTTTTCTTTTCCTTTTCCTTTTTTTTCATAAAAGGTGAGGAACTCGTCCTAGTGACCCAGATTGGGTCATTATATGTTATCCATCCACAGTCTCCTGTGGTTTCAGTTGCTTAGAGAATGCTTTTTCTCTTCTCTCTGTTCTTCTCTATACTGTGTGCGCAGCTTTAAACCGTTGCCCCTTTCCTTTGCATAGGTGGCTGCTCTTAGATAGTGGCTGAACTGGTTCTTATGGAGTCTTTTGTGATGGGAGGCATTAGGTCAGAGTAAGAAGATCTTCAGAGGCAGGAGGTCTTACCTGTGTCAGAGATAGATAGAGCTAATTTTCAAATGAGGACCAGCAGTTGAATGTGGCTCTCACCAAAAGATGCGATACATCCTCCCATAGAGAGAAGCTGTAGAAGAACTTAAAGCCACTCAGTAGGAAACACTCCCCATAGTCCAGCAGTCCTTTTAAAGTTTGATTTTTGAGCTATGTTCAACTCGGTAAATGTGTTATTTTAACATGAACCTGTATATATCAGTTGAAGTTGGCTTTATTTTATGAAAAGCACTTTGTCAACAGACTCTTAGTCACATGAGCAATTGATCAAGTGAATATCAGGACAGAGGGCAAGAATAAGGCATGCAAGAAAGTAGTGCTGTGTTCACCAGCAGTCCTGGTGAATTAGTAAGCTCGTTGGAAGGGCTGCTTAAAACTCTATTTACCAAAGAGGCACTGAAGTTTTCTCTTTGGATTTGGGCATAGGTAGTAGGCTGTCCTTTGCAGCATCTGTCAGTCCTTGCTGGAAGGCTCAAGGGTGAGAAATAATATCGGAAACATTTCTGCTCACATCTGGGATCTGCAGGCACTGCGAGCAACAGCAGAGACAGGGAGGAGATGCAGGATGAAAGGTCCCTTGTGGTCCAGTTCCTTCCAGCATCCATTCAGTCAGCAGGGATACAGTGCACATCTGGTTGCTGGCAGCCAACTGCTTGCTGAAAACACCCAGAGAAGAAAAGATCTGTCAGTCCGTATCTCTCTGTTTTTCTATTTATACTGACTGAAGGGAAGGCATGAGAGGAGGCAGAAGCTGGAAGCTGTATTGCTCAGTTAGGCCAGCATGAGCAACCCTTGCCATTGTTATCCAAGGGAGGGACACTGACTTTGTAGTATTTAGTGAGTTGATTACTGGTAAGCAAAGAAATAGGCAGGTAAAGATGCATTGACCATAATCCCAGAGCGTGATATTCTACATCTCAGATGAAGGCAGCGTAAACTGAGACACAAGTTAGGGAAGGCTTTGGTGACAATGCAGAGGGAATAAAACTTTTATTCTGATTTATATGCAGATGATTGGCCACTTATAGACTGCAAGGGCACAAAGGACCAAGAGTTGACTGTACTGCTGTGGCATTAGTATTAAATCCTCCTCTGTCATCCCAGTTCTGCAGAATTGCTGGAGCTGGGCCTGAGCCATATAATAAAGCCTTTAGACAGAATCTTCTCATAAGGCAGTCTCTGTTTTGGTTATTTTAATGCTGTGTTGGGTGCATGGTTTACTTCTTGCTTGCGCCAGTATTACTGACTTGTTGCTCCAATGGTAGCAAGAGAGTTATTTTTTCTTTGAATTGTTTCAAATGAGGGAAGAATGAGACTCTCAAATGCTACATTTAACAAGTCAGTCACCAACTATGTTTGACTAATATGGAGTGTGATGTCATTTTTGTCTTTTAAAATTTTCCTTTCTTTTTTGTTGGTTACCAAATGTCTTCAATTCAACAGCTGGAGCAGAGCAACTTTGTCCTATTCTGCACTCATGCCGCTCGTCTTCGCAATCACTTCCAGTATTTGGTGGTGACCATCTTGGTGAGTTGCTCTTCTGTCCCATACTTTTAGTTGATAGCTGGTTCTCACTGCTTTTTGGCACAAAATAATGTAAGAGTTTTGTGTCTAGAAAGAGCTGCTAATAAGCTACAACATATTTTGCATTGCCTGTTTGAAATAAAGCTTGTGTTCCCTACTGTACTTCTAAAAAATTAATGCTTTGGAGCTTTTAATTCATTCCTTGTTGCTTTTACCTGTAGGTCACTTTCTGCTCCCACAAAGGGCAAAAGCTGCTGCCAGAAAAGAGGTCTGGAATTTTAGCTCCTTTTTTCCTTTCCCAAGTCTGATATGCTAAAAATTAAACAACTTTAATTTGTGTATTCATACATGTGAGCCTTCTGGACTAGCTTAGGCAGCTTGCAAGGATAAATATTTAAAATATCCAGAGATACGAAGATTCCTCTCTCGAGCAATTGGCAATGTAATAAAAAAATCCTTTTCACAACCTTTTTTCTTGACATGCAGAGGTAGAATTCTGCTTGCTTAGGCAATACTTACAACTCAGTTACACACTGCTCCTGTATTGCATGATCTGCTTTATGATTACAAGTAATACCAGTTGAAAACTGCCATTTTCATCCTTCTGACCAAAGTCCTTTTAACACAAGTAGAACATTTAATGTTGTGTAATTACTGGCATGTGCATGTATTGCAATTTTGAAATATTTTCTAGAGAATTTGTCTACCATATAAAATACTGCAGCAGTCATTTTCAGGGAAGCTATTGCATGATTTCCGACCCACTTGGCACAGAGACTTTGTGGAACCATCTTAGAGAAACTTCATTTCCACTTCTTGGTCCCAGCCTCCTACTTTTTCCAACCCATTTTGATTCTTCCTTTCCCACATTATAAGAAAGATCTTTTCCAATTATTAAAACCAAAATGTTGGAGGGCAAGGGTTGACTGTTAGGTATCTTAAGCCTCTGCAAGTAGTCGACACCAAAAAGAGAGACAAGAGACAGTAGAGTTGAAGTCAGTAAAGAGTGAAATACAACTGTAACAATGAGATGGCATTTGAATTTAGGTC
Source organism: Mesitornis unicolor (assembly GCF_000695765.1). Lineage (NCBI taxonomy): Eukaryota > Metazoa > Chordata > Aves > Mesitornithiformes > Mesitornithidae > Mesitornis > Mesitornis unicolor. The sequence goes on along the minus strand of NW_010178470.1, from coordinate 15,237 downwards.
GGTTGTAAGACTGTCATTAGTAGCAATACTCCAGTGCATTGGTACTATCTTATCTGTAGTTGTTGCTGCTACCAGGTGAGTATTACAGTCTATGAAATGGTAACGTTGACTGTGACTATTTCTCTTACAGGTTGTTCCTAAGAATAAACATGTAGTATGGGATATGGACTCTAAGTTTATCTTAAAATAAGTGTGCCTTGCACTTCAGCTTTCTTTCTTTATGATGGGATAAAGCTTAATTCACTTATTGTTTGTCAGGTTCAGATAATGAGGCAAGAGGCATTACCACAAAGTATGAGTATTTCCAATATGTTTGAATTTTACTGTCTGTATGATGTATAGCTTTAGCTGCTGTGGTTTATATTAGGAAAAGGAAATTTTAAGACTGATATTTGACTGTGGAAAACCTCCTCATGGATAGCTTTTTTTTTTGTAATATATAGCAGTGAATTAAAAAAAAACCACTCAAAGGATGAGGCGAAATGGGATTTGACTGTGAAAAACCCCCTCATGGATAGCTTTTTTTTTTGTAATATATAGCAGTGAATTAAAAAAAAATACTCAAAGGATGAGGAGAAATGGGAATCTGAGTTCACCTTCCTTTCAGACTATAATGTATTAGACAAAAAGATGTCTGCGAGTTCTGAAGACGACAGTGGCAGTAAGCACAGTACAGCTATGTTTTTTTTGTCAATTGTAGGTATCAGCAGCTGTGAGCATTCCCTTCTGGCAGAAGTTTCTGCAACGATTTGGCAAGAAGTGTGCAGCATGTGGGATTTCGGTAAGCAAATCCTCTGAGAGAAAAATCTGCTTGTGCTCACTCCATTTGACAACCGGAGCCACTTCAGGAGCTCTTTCAAGTGCTTATGACCTCGAGCTACATGCAATTTGCTCCATTTCAGAGTTTGTCTTAAATTGTTATACTAAATTTCAGACAGATTCCAAGTTTCCAAGAGAAACTTCTGAGAAATAGATTGATCCTGAAGGGAGGTCCCAGTTTATTTAAGAATCTGCACAAGCTCTGTATTTGACTGCTCTCAGAAGTGAACCCCAATGAGGTTTTATAAATTTGGATCTGTGTTGACTCACGTTGGCAAGTTATCTGTTGTGCAAGACCTGTTTTGTCTTTGTACATGGTGCTGAGCTGACCACATCTGTAATTCAGTCACAGAGGAGGAACCAGAAGTCTGTTACACATCCTCCTCTAGCAACATAAGAAAGCAGGGATGCCTACGTCTCTCTGAACGGAGATGGACAGTTATTAGTGAAGTAAAGAAATAGGTGACCTACCTGAGAAAAGAAGCCTACTTTAACTCTGACACAGCTCCGCAAAGCCAGCTCAGTGAGCCTGCCCTCGTCTCTGATAGATTATTTTAAGTCCTTCACTTAGTGCAGGCAGCAGCAATTTTCTGTCATCATGCTCAGTGAGTCATTGTATAGTCCTGTTCCTTCCCATTTTCCCCCTGTTTACCTTCAATTACTTATGAAAGAGGAAAGCAAAATTGCCTGCTGTGCTCCCAACAAAGCATGAGGACTGAAGCCTGAAGCTTCAAAATCTGAACAAAGCTGAAAAGTTTAGTTGTGGTGACAATTGTTGAATATAATTGAACAGTTATAATTTCTGGAATTAAAATCTGTGTATTGGAATGATTTACAAAGAATCAGAAGTAACTTTAAAACCCAAGTTCCAAATATGCCAGATCATTATGTGTTTTGAAGTAGGCATCTGGAATCCAAGTCCTCATTTCTTTTTGCCACTTAAGCAAAGAGAATTGCCAAAAGCAGTATTGGGCCACTGACTGGGCCAGGGAATGCAGTTCTCTTCCTTAGGAAATCTCCTTCTTTGTCTGCTTGGCTACGAAAAATGCTTTCTTCAACCAACTTGGCTCTATAAATTTAGTTTAACGTGACTGAAAAGCCTGTCAACACCTCTGTAAACATGGTTTAACTTAATTTTACAGTTGAGTTGCTTGACTGTATTATGGTCTAAGTGGGGGCTGGGTTGAAAAAAAGCCACCTCTCTCTTTCACCTTCTAGGCTTTTCTCAGGGGACTCAGTGTGTTCTCAGTGATGGATTCTGTGTCAGGCAATGCATCACAGGGGCTTCCTTTACTACCACCCTGTGTGATCTGTACAACTAATCTGTTCTCTCTCCCTGTGAAATAAAATCACATCATTTAAGGCTCTTATGTTTGTCACTGGGGAATGCTCTTCTGGAAGGCAAGGAGACAGGGGAGAAAACACGGGGCTTTTTTTCCTCCAAAACCTTACTCGGCTTTCAAGGTGAAGATGTAATTTGAAATTCAGTTTCCTTAAAAGAAATCCACACTGCTCCAAACTAATTTTTCCTGTTAAAGTGGTTCTATGTTGACAAGACCCCTGAAAGAATATAGAAGGCAGGGCAGGTAGATAAGCAACAAGAATTTTGGGTTCCTTCCACTGGTACTGCTCGCTTTTTAATCATTCCTCCACAAGAGATGACCAACATTTCATGTGCTAAGTATCTAAACTTCCTAGAAGTTTGAAGCCTAGACTTTCTGAAAGTACAGGGTCATACCCAAGCAGCATCCTTGATGGCATTCTTCCCATGATCAGGTTGGTGCACAGGCTAGAAATTATTCCCTTTGGTTTATTTGCTTCTGCTCCCACGTGCTGTGTTTGTTTAGATTGCCTGCTCTGCCCTCACGGGGCAAACGTTGAACATAGCAATCCGTAAGTCCCTCAGCTGGTGACTGGAGGTGGAGTTGTCATGAGAAATTTAGGAAGTGTGGCTGCTTATGCCCTTGGGTCATGGTTTTTGCAAGGTGTCTAAAAGCGAAAGACCATTCTCTCTCACAACTTCAGCTTCCATCCTAGCCAATAATAGCTTTTGGATATGGGTTTTGGAGATGTAGTAAAAGACAAAAACAAATCCAAAAATGCCCCCAAGCTTTTCACCTTCCTAGACATACACAATTGTTTATTTGCCATCTATCAGCACTGTGCAGCATGGAGGTTGGATGAATCCTGACTGTGCAGACCCTTTTCCACTCTCCCATCCCCATTTCCACTGACATCCTTGCCGCACCTGATTTTCCTGATTTTCCCTTCACCACCGTTAGCATCCCAGCAGGGTCACCTTCCACAGTGCTGTCAGGGGATGGATGGAAGACACGTGATAACTGTAGGATATTGTTTATGACTTGGAGGGCAGCAGCCCCGTGACTAGAGAGCCAATAACAAAGGATTTGCTTTGCAAGTGGGAAAGAAGGAGCTGCATTAGCTGTTTATTGCAGCAGGAACACTGGCCCTATGATTGCACTACCATTGCATGAGTGAGACTTTAGGGCACTGTAGCCTCAGTCCTGAGGGTCGTGTGTCTTTTCAGTAGAAAATTACAGTTACAATGATTATTATTATCGATCTCGAATTTTGTAAGTGCTTTGGTTTCTGAGTGGGTGCCCCATGTGGAGCATAAGGCAGCCATAAAATTGCTCATAGGCAACATAAAATCTTGTATTGCTGGAGTGCTCTCTTGTGGTGAAATAACGATTTTGTCGCAATGTTGGGCTAATGCAAGGATTATCTGTCTGTGCTGGGAACTTGCAGTCGGGAAAGGTTATTTTCTGCCTCCTTAGGTTAGGAGCAAACGCTTTAGATAGGAAATGCATTTAAAACATAAACATAATGGATTAGACTGCAGGACTCCCAGAATCACTTATCATACAGAACTGTAAATAGCAGTGCTTAGGGGAATCACTCTCTGTGAAAGCTCTTCTCATAACCTCAACTCCCAAGCTGCAAGTATAGAGGATTGAAACACTTAATGTTAAGCTAATCCGCATCATTAGAAAGCCCAGTAGATAAGCCTCTGGTTCTGGATTCTACGTGCCTGTGGTTCACAGGCATGGGAGATGGAGCATGTGTTGGGTACGGGACAGCTGGGCTATGTGCATTCAATCAGCATTTAAAATAGTGGATTTTAACAATCCTGTAAGCCCATTGCCTCAAGTTGAAGTTGAGGAAATCTGGTGGATTTAAGTGCTGCCAGAAAACAAATCCTGAGCATCCCAAATTAGTTTGGTTTTGAGGGTAGCCTTGGTGACTTGGGCAATGTCGTGAGCATATCTGGCTGTGTGGAGCGGGAGTAAACCACGCTGCCTTCCCCATTTTAGTTGTTGCTGAGTACTAGCTTTTGCTGAGAGAGCTTTAAAGTAGTCAATGGAAATGAAGGTGTCAGCAAACTCTTCTTCCTTCAAGACTCAAGGTGATCTGTGAAATGATATATTTACAGTGTAAAATGACCATTGAATGCCTGCCACTCCCCTTGAAATACAGTGTGATGATGTTTCCAGGCTTTGTCTCTAATAGTAAATGAAATAGTTCCACTGGCCTAGAGTATAAACTGGTGTTTGTTCATCTCTGTTATTAAATTGGCAGAAAAATGTTAGCACAAGCTGATTAGCAACCTCCCAAGAAGTATCTGGGCAGTTTGGAAACTGGCTCACTTAAGGACTCTTCACAAAAAGTATTTATACAGCCACAGTTCTTTTAGAGGCTGCGAATGTTTAGGAGTATGAATGTGGACAGGGTCTGCCACTTGACCTCATGACTGATAAATAGGCTTTTGGGACTGCTTAATTTACTAGTGCAGTTAGAGCTCTAAGACTGCTACCAGAGAAGGCACTAACATTTCTTGTCCTATTTTTCTCTTATTCTTCTGGATAGGTAAATACAGATTGGCTCAGGGCTCTTTGGAAATGCCATTTCACCAAAATACTGAAGGTGTTGCTGCGTGTGAACTGTTTTATAACACAATCTTAAATTTTGGAGGGAACAATATACCATTGAGCAGTGCATACTGTAAGTTAGATGTACTGTTTTTCTTCTTCCTCAGTGGATGATTCCTTTTGCAGTCATGCTAGTGACCATTCCAAATCTGATCCTGGCTTACTTCGTGGCCTTCGTCTCTGGTCTGAGCATTGCAGCCTCTCTTCTGTTGCCATGGTAAGAGATTATTTTATATTTGAGGTAGGGAGGGGGCATATGTGTACATTACATATATGTACTACTGCATGGAATTTGCCTCCAAAAGAGGTAGAATTTGGCAAGAGTAATTTTTTCCAATAATCTTTCTCTGCTTTTATAAATTTGGTTGCCCTCTTGTTAACAGATTACGTCTACTGTAACTGTAGCTGCTCTTTGTGTATAACAGTACATAGATGAATCAACAATCTTAAGTAGCTATAGAACTTGTGATAAAAGTAAATAGGTTGCTTAGTTTTGCTTTCAAACAGAACTACAGGAGTGATAAAGTTAGATAAATCAATTAATGCTGATCAATTAAGAAATGTAGCAGAGGAAACATAAGTCAAGCTATGTATCACTGCTTGAGCAGTCCTCTGTTACAGAATCACAGAATCACAGAATCTCAGGAGTTGGAAGGGACCTCAAAAGATCATCCAGTCCAACCCCCCTGCCAGAGCAGGATCACCAGACCAGGTCACACAGGAACGTGTCCAGGTTGGTTTTGAATGTCTCCAGAGAAGGAGACTCCACAACCTCTCTGGGCAGCCTGGTCCAGTGCTCTGTAACCCTTACAGTAAAAAAGTTTTTCCTCATGTTCAGATTGAACCTCCTATGCTCCAGCTTGCACCCGTTGCTCCTTGTCCTGTCATTGGACATCAGAGAGAAGACCCTGGCTCCTTCCTCCTGACACTCGCCCTTTACAAATTTATAAACATGAATGACGTCACCCCTCAGTCTCCTCTTCTCCAAGCTAAAGAGACCCAGCTCCCTCAGCTGCTCCTCATAAGGGAGATGCTCCACTCCCTCCATCATCTTTGTGGCTCTGCACTGGACTCTTTCAAGCAATTCCCTGTCCTTCTTGAACTGAGGGGCCCAGAATTACAGATTAAGTAGCATAAGGATATCATTAAAATAAACTGAGAATTCAAGATCATTTGCTCTTGCAAATATGTGGGGAAAAAATACCAAGGATGAGCAGGATAAGACATTTCCTTTCTGGGGGGAATAATTATTATCCAGGTCAAATTGACCAGAAAGCAAGGCTGTTCCTGAGAGCACTGTTTTGCATTACTGATTTGTACGAAGTCCTGAAATCTCCAAGAGATCATGGAAACATGCTTTGAAATCAGCTGTCAGGCTGCATAAGCTTTTCTGCACAGAGAGTGAGAAGCCCTTTTTTCTAACAGTAAATCATGACATATATTGGAAATACAGTGTCAATTCACAATTGACATTTGAGCAGCTTTCGTTCTGATTCCCCACTACCTAATTTGGTCTCTTTGCAGTAGAGAGAGAATAGGTTTCATTGGTTACTGATCTTTTTGTTAGATTGTCAAAAGAGTTATTTCAGATCTTAAAAAGTGAGGAAAGGTGTACTCTTTCAGTAAGTTTGGACTTTGAGAAGAGATCTTGGCTTGAGTTTTTCTTTTGCTCATCTCTAGGTCAATGCTGCCTGATGTTGTTGATAACTTTCGTCTGCAGAATCCTCACGCAAAAGGACACGAGACCATTTTCTATTCTTCTT
>NW_010178470.1:0-8674 GCF_000695765.1 Mesitornis unicolor | reverse complement strand
AAGATGCAAGCAGGAATTGGCTTAGGAATTTCTGCAGCAAGTCTGGAGTAAGTAACACTGTGTTTCCACTTAGTGGATCTCCTCTGAAAGCATTCTCAGGTTACTCCCCCTTTACCCTGTGGAGTTAATTGCCTTCTTACCCTGAGCCTGAAAGTGCCAGCGGCTCCAGACAGCTGACCACTGAAGACAGGGTTGTTACCATCTAGGTCAGACCACTAAGCATTAAGTCACTTGCCCTAGCATGTTTCAGTGCAGAAAGACCTGACTTCCTTTAGATTTTTTTCTCTTTCCAAATTACTCATGTAAATTTTAATGGCTTATATGAATAAAGTTCTAAACATGGAAGCTTAGCAGATGAAGGTCCCTCACAAGTGATACAGCTGCTCTGTGCCTTCCCAGTTGCATTTGGGTTGGACCATGTAGTAGCTTGTAAGTCTTTACATGAATTGGGATGCTTCCAGGGGTCCCCTGTGGCCTGTTCAGCATGAAAGGATCACCAGTTCCTGCATGGTTTTAGGGAATTGGGCCCTGATCAGAGTCAGGAACAGAGTTTTTCTCATAGCTCTGCCCATCACTTAGACCATGTTGGTTTGGAAAATGCTTTGTGTTCCCCTTCCACTTTTGTCTTGTCAGTTCTGACAGTCACAGCAGTTGGCAAAGTGGTCAGCCATCTCCTGCCTTACTTTTGTGCGTGACCCAGCAGAAAAGGCCTTTGCCTGTAGCTGCTACAGCACACATGCACGCAATAAACACTGAGAAGGGAACTTGTTTGAAATACTATCTAGCTCTTGGCTCCAAGTTACCAAGGTTTCGGCAACCAGAATGTTTTGCTTCAAGGCCTTCAGTTGAAACTGCTGAATAACAGGCAGTGCTTGGCTGAATATTTCGGACTTGGGAATTTTAGATGCTTACTGCTAACACCCTCAAAAAAACCACTGTTCACCAATTAACCCCTTTTCAATTGCATTCCAGTTAGCTCCCAGAAATCTGCCAAAGCAGATGTTTCTGGGAGAACACAGAAAACAGAGTGATGCCAAATGAGCTGTAGCTTTCATAGGTGCATGCTCAGAGTAAAATAAACTCATTCCACAAATTGGGAATGGGAATTTGAGTATATCAGCAGTTGTGGGACTGCATGGAAGCCCTGAATCAATGAACTGTAAGTGTATATGTAACTCTAAGCACTTGAGTAAATTAAAGTTAATTATTGCTGTTGAAATTGGTCAGAATACTTGCATACTTTCAAAGCAAAGCCTAAACACTTTGCTGAATATTACTGAGAAACATGTAAGAGTTTAATTTCCTTGCGTGGGATTCCATGTTGCTCGTAGTAGTTAAAAGTTATGTAATAATAATGAGAAAATGCAGAGGTAATGCAGTTACCTGAAATCAAGCACACAAAGAAGGAATCTGAAAAACAAGATTTGAAACATGTAATGGAGGGAAAGAAAAAGAGAGGTGTAGGAAAAAACCAGAGAAAAGTCTTAAAGAGTGTTGGGTCAAAGGAGCCTTCAGATGAACAACTGCTTTGGACATCCACACACCATTGTTACTTCTATTTGCTTAGGTTTACTGGATACAAGCCAGGGATATGCAGACAATCAGATGATGTGATCCTCACACTGAAAATCCTCATTGGAGCAGTTCCTGCTATCCTCATCCTTCTAGGTTTATTTATACTTCATTTCTATCCAATCACTGAAGAAAGTCGGAAAGAAACAAAATTTGCTCTTGAAGTGTTAAGGTAGGTTTGAACTGGCAGCAAACAGCAGCAGCACCACTGCGGCAGCTCTGCAGCAAGAATTATTAGCTACACCTCTATATTCCTTACAACAAAACAAAACACCTCTCTATTAGTTGAATTACTAGCTGAATGGTACCATTGCCTGCTCCAGTATCTTATTTTTGTAGTGTAGTACTACCTGCTTAAAGGACCACTTATCACATGTATCAGCTGCTATATTTTACTGTTTTTCTGGGGTGGTGCACAAAGCACTGTTGCAGTGCAGTGTTTCAAGCCTGAAATGAAGAATATTCTATGTGAGAAAATGTGAATAGTTATAATTTACTTGTATATAGAAGAAAATGGGATTCTTGACTGCATTCTTGATGTTTATGATGTTATGTCTTATGCTATAAGAAACATCCAAACCATTCGGAGGCGTAGGCAGGAAAGACCATGGGAGAAAAAGAAATGACAGCTTTGAGCTGTTCTTTCTCTTTTTACCCTATCACTATCCCTTTCTCCGCTTTCCTCCCCCTCCAAAGAAAATCTTGCCAAGCCCAAAATCATCTTGGTATGAAGCCTTGGTATATTGTGGACATACATTTGAGGTTGCCAGACTGCAGCTTGGTTAGTTAGCAATAAAAGCCAGAAGTCTGTTCACATTTCATTTGTTCTGTTTTTAACAGAAGGAGCCATCAAAGCACAGAGAACCTGGATGACCACAAAGAGGACACCTCGGTCTGAAGCTCTGAATACAAGAAGGTTCCAAATACAGTTTCATATCCCACACACAAACTCTGTGAGAGAGTTCTGGGTCATTTCTCTGCTCACATTTTGTCAAAAAGGATAAAGGATGATTCTGACACAGTAATGAATTCAAGAGAGGACACCACCATGCAAAGTGTATCTCTACACTTATCTCTACATGTATCATGCACTGTGCTACAAAAGTTATTACAAAAGTTTGGCAATGGAAGCTTTTGAAGGCTTGGAGGTTTTCTTGTTTCTTTTTCAATGATAAACAGAAAACTGTGATCTCGTTGCAATGGGAGGTTCTATGGACTTGTAAGTCAAGGGAAAAACGTGTAAATGCAATGCACAGCCCAGATTCTAACTCATGTGATGTATTTCACCCTTAGAGGCTGGGTTGAATTTTGAACATAATTGCTACCTATAAATTGCACACTAGTGTGTTTGGAAAGCACTTGGGAATCTTGAAGTATACTATATAAAGGTAGGATTTTTTTTGTTTTGAAGGAAGCAAATCACTGATGCAGTCATGTTTCGAGTATTTTCTCCCGAGGAGTTTTTCTGAAAGAGATTTTGATGTAATTTAACTTTATACATTTTGTATGAAACAGAACCTTACATTTCCCATTAGTGGAGTTCCTTGCTTCTAACTCCTGTAAACTGGTCTTTGTCAGACAACGAGCGCTTAACGTTTTCAAAAACAACATTTCTACTCAGGGTACCCCAAATCAGTGGTCCCTTCCAAAAATTAGACTATGCCATTCAAATTTCTGTTAAACTTTGGCCTTTAAGTAATCACAATACCCATTTCTCATGTGGCGTAGGCCCTCTGACTTACAAAACACCATGGTGTCACTCTTAATCTCAGTTTGCACACAGTGTTTTATAATAACGAGGCTACACCTGACTTGTAAATGGTGACTTTTTTCAGTCTGGGATGCCATCATGCTTTGGATACATTAACTTAAACCTCATTCCCATTATACATTCACACTGCTGAGCACATTTTTGTAGGTGAAAGACACACCTAACCTCAGGCACTTTCTGGAGCACTTAACCAAGTCATTCCAACCTGGTCATTCTGGGCTGCTTCTGTAGTCAGTGGAGATACAGAGACCTCCATAGACTGGCTCCATGCTCGAGCTAAAATGACTTGACTCCAAAAACATATCTAAATCTTGAGGGGAGAGTGATGAATCCAGCCAGGAGTTGAAGACTTGTTCACCTTGAAGAAATTAGCACAATGCAATACAAGACACAAATTTACAGCCCACTGCCTTCACTGTACACATAAGTGGGAGGTTGCCTTTATTTCGTACTAGAAGTGCCTTTGGAGGACGGGTTTACCACTGCCTGGGAGCACTTGCACGAGGTGTCACTGGAGGCAGTGACCAGAAGTCGTTTGCTCAGGGCCATCTGGGAAGTGGCTCACTGCTGGGCCTGGAAACTGGGAAAGCTTTTACTGAAAGACACTGTGAAGTGAAATCAGTGCACCCCACTGAGGATCTCATTCAGTTTAATACTGGAACCTTTCAGGCAAGTCTGAAGTCAAAGGCCTAATGAACTGTCCTAATTCAGCACAATGCTTAATTATGAGTGAGCTCTTAAGACGTATTTTGAGTTTGTGTGGTAAGAGTTAACTGTGTCTGAGACTGCTGTTGAATTGACAGCTAAGGCTGGGGTTTTTTTGTGTTTCGGTTCTTGGACAAATCAAGATTTGTATCCCTGGGGCATATGTGTTTACAACAATAAAAACCATAAGCCTGTTTACAATTTGGAGTCTGATGGAATTTCAAATAGCAGATACGCTGCACTTTGAAGTAGGTAAGTTATGTAGTAATATCACATAGCTCCAAAACATTGCAGAAAACAGATTTAGGCGTTTGATTTATTCTGTAATATTTGTGTATTTCTGAATAGTCTTTTTTAAAAACAACCAGAAGTCCCAGTAAAGGATGTTATTGTTTTTTAATGGGTTATGTTTTCAGCTGCTATAAATCTGTAGCTACAAGGCAATGGATCTGTGTCAGTTTACATAAGCTGAATACTTAGTCCAGTGATAAAAGGGTTGCAGAAACTGCTGGATGTGGTTGATTGGAGTAATTTGAATGTGGCTTAAGATATTATTTCTGGATCAGTTGTGCAGTTACCCCTAAATTGCACAACACTCAATATGAATTCAGCCTCTTGCAAGGTAAACTTGATGATTGTAAACTGTTTTCCTCTTCTCCAGAGAGACAATGTGTTATTTATCTAACAGAGGTGTACTTGGTCCTCACTTTGCATATGGGAGCAACAATGGGAACTGCCAGAAGAAAATAGAAAGCTTCTGTAGATGAGATGTAGCAGAGAATTTTTATATTTTGAAAATCTCCATTATTTTGTTTGATTATCAGAGTTATAGTTTTTTAAGAAAATAAACGTATTTTTCTAAAGTAAAAAGAATGGAAGGGTAAGTGCAGGATAAGATCCTTTTATAATTTTGTTTTTTTATGGCTCAGTGTTGATGCTGTAAAATTAATGAACTTTGTATGTCTTGTCCATTTTAATTGATGTGTGTGCCTTATGTATGTCCAGAACATGTGACTGAAAGAAGCAGATTCTTATATTGACAACCATTTAGATTAAACACTAATCTAATGTAAACCTCCTGCCTTGCGCTGACTGGCAGTAACAGGGGCCAGGTTCAATCCCCAGGAGCTCTCATTCAGGTAATACCCAAATACAGTTGTAAGAATATGGGAGACTGGATTAAACCAGCTGGGTGCCTAATGGACAGTGCTTCCCCAGCTGCACACAAGCAGTTCCACCAAATGGATTTACACAGGTAGAGGAAGAGAAGGGTCACAGTTATGTGTCACCGGGTAGTGCTCCGTAAGGCAAACCATGCCCATTCCTTGCCCTTGCTGAAGGGCAGCCTAAATCTTCTCTCCTGGGCTGATTGCTGGTGTAGTCAGTAGCTGAGCTAGTCACTACTCTTCTTGTCTAGTTTCATTCCTCTTTCCTAAAAATAACGTTGAAACCTTCCAACGCCTTTCCAAGCGTTGCTGCTGGTGCTCAGTGTCACTGCAGGTCACCACGCAGGCGAGCCCCTGGGACACTGTTGGAGGGGCTGCTGTTAGCCATGGCCACCAGCCTCGTCTCCTGCTGGCCGTGTCCTCCCGCCCCGCTGTGCCGTCTGTCCCCGAGCGTGCTGACCTGTCCAGCTTAGGTGGATTAGATCGCTTCTGCTGAGTCCCCTCTTCAGCAGGTGAATCCCACCTCGGACATCTGTCCCTGGGGAGTTCCTGAAGGATGGGACCTTCGGGTTCAGGTCACTGGGTTCTCAGGAATAGCTCTGTAGATTTAAGAACTAATTCCTTAAGTCAGTCCTGCACCCTGTAAGAATTGCTGCTAGATTCAAACCCTACTGTATCCTCTTGTGTCTATTCACCTTCTGCATTTCAAGTACTTGAAGTGGATAATGTTTTAAAGCCAAACCCTGCTTTTCTGTGTTCATAGTGTGTTGCCAAATATCAATCTTCTTTTCTACTTGCATGTCTGGGCTGTAGATAGAAAACTCAAAATTAAATCAATCTTCTTGAGAGGAGGAGTTTCCTTAAGGGAAACTCAGGTCCTTTAAGACCTGGTATTTGTTGTCCAGCTCTTTGAAGGAAATTTAGTTCAGAGTCTCATGCAGTAGGGCACAGCCAGTAGCAATCTAGTGATTGATTTTATACCTTGTATGAATTTTGTATCATAGTTATGTAAAAAACAGTCTCAAAGTGTTACAGTAGAGCCTCTCCCTTCAGAAAACTTCTCGACTGACTGATGGAAAGATCACTTGGATTCACACAACTGGCAGGAGAGGAAGGGAGTTTTGTTTTCCTGCAGGTTTTGAGATCACAATTTCCTCATGCTGCACTGAGTGCTTTTTTTTTTTTACCTCTGCAAGACAAGTTCAGACACCTAGCAAGAGTGCTGAGTATTATGGTTACAAAAATGTGTATATGTTTCTTACAGGTTAAGGTATGAGATCAGATAGCTTTCACATCATTAAGCACTGAATCTGCTGCACAAAACAGATGGTAACTCGCTGGGAGGCTTCGTTCAAAGCAGCAGCATGTGTCTGTCCATGTGTCCGTCCCTGAGGCAGGGCAGGAGACTTCTTGCTACATTGCACCTGAATTTGCACTCTCTGAAGGTGTGAACTGGCACAACATAGAACTGAGCAAACAACAAAGGGAGAATGGTCCTAGAGCCATGGTGCTCTGCAGACAAGGTGGGTTCTCAGTGTCGCTGCGTTGACATTTGCAGAGCAGTGGTGCTGCTGGCCGGTAGGGAAATGTGAAGGTTTGCTCTAGAAGTGTGGAAGCAGAACTAAATCTTATTTCCTGATCTATTTCTTGTCCCAAATGATGTCAGAAAAGACAATGAATTTCAGCTGTGCCTTTCAGTTTCTGTCCTCGTTTTCGCTGCACTCTGCTGTGTGTTGAGGAAGGATTGCTCAGGGCCTATGGAACCGATGGTCACTTGCTCAGGTTCACCTGATGGAGGTTCACCTCAGAGACCCAGCAGCCATCCCCTGCCAGATTGTCTTTGCTGATGTACATGGAACCATCTACATTTAGCAAAGGTTCAACAGGATTTCCTTCACGCCTCAGTATCCTTTGCATTGGATTTTCATCTCTGTTTTACCTAGTGGACTTCTTCACCTGCCCAAAGCCAACTCAGGCCACCAGCTTGTCCTTGCGATGAAGGAACCAGGTGTACACTGTTCCTGTCCAGTTCAGCCACTGTCCGTGAGGAAGTATTTCCCTTGTGTTTCCAAAACAAACTGACCCTTTGGCCATCATCAAAGTAATTACTGTACAACCAGCACAGCAATGTGTACATCTGAAACTGCACTTATGAGGAAATTCACATTATCCCAGGCTGATCGGGTTTTGTGACATTGAAACGGTAGGTTTTTCGTACCTTTTTAGTTTAATAAGATTTAATTGATAGAATCACATTGCAAGTTCTTTTAGTGGTTGCTTTTGGACCTAAAGGGCACAATGGACAAAAGGACATTTGTATTATTACCTGGTGTATGAATGTTAATTCATCTTTTAAAGTTTGGGGACATTATAAACAGAATAGAAGTCTCTGATTTGAGATGAAAAACATTCATTTAAGGTTTTATCTTTTTCAAAGATAAAAAGCAGAGGCTTTCTTTGTACAGCTTTGAACAAAATCCACATTCAAACAAGAACCATCAGAAGTTTCAGTAAAAGAAAATGAAATAAGAAATCAATACATGAAAATAAGTCTTTTAATAACATTTCATCAAAGAGATTTTGAACACCATTAGCTGTGCATTTCTGGATGTAAACCCGAGTGTAGCAACGCCTCTCTTCAAGAACAAGGGAAATTCCAGCCAGTGCTTTTTATTTCCCATGTCTATGTGTCTCCATCCCCAGGCTTTCTTACAGACACACCATTCCTCATCATCACGGTACCCCCTTGTAGCTTCTACAACTGTGGACACACCACCAACTATTTCACCTGGTTTCCTCCCCTATTCATCAAAAGCTTCTCATTGCGCCACAAAACACTGAGAGCTCTTTGCAGCCTACACTAATGCTGATGCTGTATCTGTCTTTAATATTGTATTTTGTGGACAGATGATTTTTTGTCAGTGCCTATATTTCCAAATAAGCAATAAAAAGAAGAGAAGAGATTATACTAGTCCCAAAACAGCAGCTCCAATTCTATAATCTCATCACTTGATTCCTTCTCACACAGTAAGTGCTACTGTGAAAGCCTGATAAACTGCTTAATGTTATCATGCTTTAATTTTATGGGTAGCTATCTTGGATTACTGTCTTTTTTTCAGTCCTGCAATCAATGCTACATAAACTTGTACTGTTTTCTGAATTTTACCTTTGCATTTTCTCTCTCTCTCTCTCACTACCAAAGCCCATAGACCATTTTCTTCTGTCAGTCTTTAAATTAGATGTTCTTAAGATATGAGTTATTTATCTTCCCTTCTTCCAGTTCAGCACACATTATCTATGAAAATTAAAACAGCTGTATTGAAGGAAGTGTTGTGAATAATAACAAAATTGTTTAAAAGGTATTAAGGAAAAAATTCAATATGAAGACATGTTTAGAAATATTAATTAGCAAATGTTTTTTCAAGTGTATTATCTCCTTTTATGATGTGGTGACCTGCTT
>NW_010178469.1:1079-3303 GCF_000695765.1 Mesitornis unicolor | reverse complement strand
GAACCACGCCTTCCCAATACCGTCTAAGGAGGGTTTCTGCTGTGCCCTTTGCAACCGGACTTGCCTATCCCGCATCGGCCTTTTTAGCCATCAGCGGGCTTGCCGCAGGCATGGGTAGCGTCCTTCCCTTATCTTCGTTCGCGAAGTCTAGCCATGCATGCATTTCCTTTTTTTACATGTTGCTTCCATTTTATTTACCCCCACCTTAATTTTTAGATGGATATAACCAGAGATTTTGCCAGAAAAATTATTCTAAACTTAAACAACATATAATGAAAAACCCAAATTTAATCTTCTGTAATATTGTTTAAATGTGCAAAACTCTTACTATTCATAGTAAAAATTTAAGTTCTAGTTGGGATGTATCTAAAAGTTTGCAGGAATTCTGTATTTGTTCAGCAATAGTATATTTTAAAAAGAAAAATAATTGGTATATACATCATTTCTAGACATATATATTCACTTCTATTTTCTTGCAAATGGTTGACACTAGTTTGCTTTGTCCTTGAAAAATCCACAAAAATAAGCTTACAGCGAAAGATTCAGTTCCACGGCATGTATAGGAGCACAAGTATTAATTTAAAACTTATTTCTGAATAATTAGCAGTAAAACAAAAATAACTGCAAGTCACAGTAATTATCAGAACTGAGTAAACTTTTATCTCAAATGAATCTGATGCTCAGTGTTCTCCAATATATCACGCAAGATTAGACTCACACAGAAAGACAACTTATCTCATTGAACCAGTAATTCTGGGAAATAATCATCAGGTGTACTGTCAAACAACTGAAATAATCTTTCATCCTGTCAAAAATAAGAACTAATGTAGCAAAGTTTACAGTCCAATAAAGCCATTCCTATAAAAAAAAATTAATCTTCCTACACAAGGTATATAATTAAAAGAACTGGCTTACCAAATAAATCAACCAGTTAAATACATAATATACTCTGGAACTACTTATGGAATTTATTTACAATGACACAATTTGACAATTTGGAAAAGTAATTAAAAGACTATGGGAAATTAAAGTAACAATCTGTATATCAGAATTAAAAACCTGTCTGAATATATTATCTAACTATATGCTTACCACAAAGTAACATATAAAGGAATTCCTTAAGTTTCACTTTACACAAAAGAGAGTCTCAGTTTTGATTGCCTTCTGTGGTTTGATCTCTCTATAGGATGTCTAGTTCACTCAGTCCACTAACTAATGCATGCACAATTCACTTGTTTAAAAAGTTAACCAATATAATTTCAAAGTAAAAGAAAAGAACAAGCAAAAGCTCTCAAGTAGAAGACAGGAAAAAAACAACTGTAAAAGAACCAAACCACTTAAAATTGATAAGGCATCTTTTAATATGGTATAAATATAAAAATCATAATAGTTTAATTACTTCCTTAAAATAATTTAACCACTCATTTTGCATTGTGTTTTTTTAAATATATGCTTAATAAATATATATATAAACATATTTATTATATATGTTTACACAAACAGTACATTTACCCAGAAATTTTTCAGTATATTGTCATAGCACAAGCATTTCTCCAAAATAGTACAAAGTTACTATGACAAGAGAAAGAAATGAAATCCTGTTTCTTCAGTTGTCAGCATTTGCACAAGTGCTGTACTTGAACAAATGCACACAAATAAACAAGTTTCCAAAGTTAATATATGCTTCAGTCTTGCAGACAATCACTTAAATTTCTAGAGTTTGTTTCCCAAATTAATGGAGTCAAAAAAATTATTTTCACAACTCTACTTAACATATTTCAAACAGAAGGTATAAAGCAAATATGCCCACTTGGTATGACTGTGACTAACATATGCTTGACTCTTGATTGTTCGCATATACAGAGACATAACATGGCTTGAAGTAAAAGCAGCTTTGAACAAAAAGAATGTAGGTGATTCTAAAAATCTTGTAAATTAAAAGCTTTATTCTGCATTTTTTTCTAATTCCTTTAGAAAAAATACTAACTTGTTTTCTGAACTAGATGTAGAAGTACTAGATGATGACAATGTATGAGAATATGACATGTGTGAGACAAACTTCTGGATGATGTCACGAGATGGAACTTTGATCCTTGAGCTACGCCTACTGTGATATTTCTGGAACAAACTCTCAACCTAACATCAGAAAAAAAAGAGCAACAGTCATATTTATGCTATGAATAGCTTGTATTTAAAAGTAATATTACTGAAGCTTAACTACTGC
>NW_010178469.1:386-1025 GCF_000695765.1 Mesitornis unicolor | reverse complement strand
CAGAAGTCTTACTACTAAATAGATCACAAGAAACTTTACAACAAAAACCTATTTGCTTATTAAAAAGCTTTAAGTATACACACAGTTACTTCTGAAGATCCTTATTCTGTTTACCTTTCAGTTAATCGGTGAGACAGATAAACAAATTTGAGTAGAAAATCCAAGATTTGAATCACTCGCTAAACTACAGCTCTCTACTAATTCTTTTAGTTATGCCTTTTATTTGCATTTTTTTTCTACTTGCAGAGATCTTGAATCCTAATTAAAGATATAATTAAAAACATATATTCTTGTTGATTTGAAAAGTAGCATTCTCACATCTTTAAGAAAATGCCCTGAAGACTTTTACCTGAAGTGTATTTCAGATCTGCCATTAGATCTATTAGAAATCTATTACCTCAAAGTTCTTCAGTGTCTTTCTCCAGAGCACTGGGTCTGAGGGTTCAAGCTGGAAGACCCGCAACATAACAAACAGTAGATGAATACAAAATGTCCCACGGCCACAGCTACAAGTCTACAAGGAAAAGTACCAAAGAATCACAGAATATTAGGAGTTGGAAGGGACCTCAAAAGATCATCTAGTCCAACCCTCCTGCCAGAGCAGGATCACCTAGACTAGGTCACACAGGAACGCATCCA
>NW_010178469.1:0-355 GCF_000695765.1 Mesitornis unicolor | reverse complement strand
TCTCCAGAGAAGGAGACGCCACAACCTCTCTGGGCAGACTGGTCCAGTGCTCTGTGTCACTCTTACAGTAAAAAAGTTTTTCCTTATGTTCAGGTTGAACCTTCTATGCTCCAGCTTGCTCCCATTTCCCCTTGTCCTATCATTTGACATCAGAGAGAAGAGCCTGGCTCCTTCCTCCTGACACTCGCCCTTTACAAATTTATAAACATTAATGAGGTCACCCCTCAGTCTCCTCTTTTCCAAGCTAAAGAGACCCAGCTCCCTCACCCGCTCCTCATAAGGGAGATGCTCCACTCCCTCAATCAACTTTGCGGCTCTGCGCTAGACTTTCAAGCAATTCCCTGTCCTTCTTGAA
>NW_010178468.1:5610-5903 GCF_000695765.1 Mesitornis unicolor | reverse complement strand
TTATTATTATTATTTATTTATTTATTATTTAAGGAATATCATGGAGTATGGAGGTGTCCAGTGGGAAAAAGAGGATAAAGGACTTGGGTGCTCTGAGACATCACATCTTGTTGGTGGAGGTAGGTGTCCAAGTTCTTCCCCTTGAAGGGATGGAATCTGAGCAACCCTGATGGTTTCTCTGTTGCATGTAATATATAAACTATGCTTATCTGACAGAAATATATATGTATTTTCCAAGCTCACCCATGCTTGATGGGTGCTGGAGCGCTGTTTGCTGCCAACCCTCCTTCCTG
>NW_010178468.1:0-5597 GCF_000695765.1 Mesitornis unicolor | reverse complement strand
CAGAGGTGAGAGAGGACTTTTGGGGAAAGGGAGGATCTCCATACCAGCAGGTGAGTCAGGGCCAGGAAAGGCACCATTAGGAGATGTGTGGGAGATACCAGAGGGCGCAGGAAGGTGACTGCAGAGGATGTGGGCTCCTAGAAGCAGGAGAAGCAAGAAGCTGGGTTACTGGTGTGAGCGGTAGTGTGGTGAAAGCCTCGTTGGTGGGCTCCATGCTCCTCCCCACTGGATTCCAGAGTAACTCAGGGTCAGGCAAGGAAGCTGAAGGAGATGAGACACAAGACTCTAAGACTCTGAGATACTTCTCATTTTCCTTAAAGAGGAATATTTTCTCCTAGGACTTTGTCCTGAGGACCAGAAACGGATGTTCAGAGGGTCCTTCTCAGTCCTTGCTAACCCGGGGCTGCTGGCAGCTCTGCAGACACTGGTGGTAGTTCACACCTGGTGAAAGCTGACTCACAAAGTACTTTACCAAGAGGGTAAGTGGAGCTGTACCCATTTTTGGAGAGGAAAACTGAAGCCGAGAACTGAAGGCTTTCATCTGTCATCACCAGTGGTAGAGCCCAGGTCATCTCAACTCAAGCCCATTGAATCATGCTGCCTTCCACCCCTCTCCAGCCAAGAGTTGGGCCACCAGCCCTGTGGCGGTACCTGCCCTGGCCATGGCAGAACTGGCTCATATGGTGCAGCCATCGCAGCTTGATGTGGTGCCCAGCCTCCTCTCTTCAGCCTTGTTTCTAATGAAAAGTGTACCCAGGACCAGACCGCGAGCTCTCCAGCTTGCCTAAAGTGTGGCTTTCCTCCAAAGCCTCTTAGTTTTAGTCTCTTTCTTGCTACTACTTCATTCCAGGTAGCCTTTGGGGGATACAGTTTGCTTAAAAGTCAACAGTGTTAATAAAATTGCCTGTATGGAATATAATAGTGAGTGATGAAATGGCCAAGTCATAGAATCACAGAATGGTTTGGGTTGGAAGGGACCTTTAGAGGTCATCTGGTCCAACCTCCTGCAGTAAGAAGGGATATCTTCAACCAGATCAGGTTGCTCAGAGCCCCATCCAATCTGACCTTGAATGTCTCCAGGGATGGGGCATACCACCTCTCTGGGCAACCTGTGCCAGTGTTTCACTGCCCTCATTATAAAAAAATTCTTCCTTATATCTAGCCTGAATCTCCCCTCATTTACTCTAAAACCATTACCCCTTGTCCTATCACTACAGGCCTTGCTAAAATGTCTGTCCTCATCTTTCTTCTAAGGCCCCTTTAAGTATTGAAAGGCCATAAATAGGTCTCCCTGGAGAGTCAAACTGGAAGAGTGCCTTGCTGTCATCCTCCATCCAGCACCCTGGATTTTCCACACCCCTCATCCTAATGCCACTGAAATTCCTCTGCTTCTTCTCCCGCTGATGAACGATTCCCTCCTGCTGCACTCCTCTAAGCAGCGTCACAATCCTCTGATGCAATTAATAGCCACAATAAGGAATTATGGAAAAAAAATCCCATTTGCAACCAGGGGAAGAGAGAAAAATTTATGGGTTACTGGAATATTTCCTGGCTGGCCATGCCTCTGCAAAAAGCACTTGTCACTGGTGAATTTGACTCTGTTCTCCAGCAAACCCAGAGTTATTGATGTCCCTGTTAGAGATGCTTTCTGTCACCCTGAGGAGGCATCTGACAAGATCTGCCTTGGCTGGTGTGGAAGGGCATCCTTCATCACCCATCCCAAATCCTCTCGATGCCTCTGCCAGCTCTTGGCTCAGCCTCCCCAGCTTGACCATTGCAAATGCCCATGCGTTTCCTCTGGGCTGGAAGAGTGGCAATCCTTTAAATTGGTAATTTGTTCTTACCTGGCTAATCACACTTTGCATTTCTAAGGCCTCTTTAATCCAAAGATGTAGCTGTGAATTAAATCGAGGGAGGAAAGTAATGAATTATGTCCAGGTAGCCTCATTATTCAGCTGAATTATGTCAAATATGGGAAATTAGGGATATTATTTTAAGTGACATGGAAGTTCAAGGAGAAAACAGAAATGTTCTGAGCTGCATCTTCTCATCTGCAGTATGGAAAGTGCAATCGAAGCTGGATTTCAACCCATCTACAGCAAAAAGGTCTTCATAAGCCCCGCTCTCCAGGATCTATCCTGTTCCAGACCTCCCCGAATACCAGCGAATTTAGCCTTGACTTGAAAACAGCCTTGGCTCTGATCGTTGGGCTGGATACCAATGTCCTGCTAAAAATAACTGGGAAGTGGGGGAAGGAGTCTGTCCCCATGCTCGATGTTTCTCTTCTTGCCATAGCAAAGCGTTGCTTCACCCATGGGTACCCTGCTTTGAAATCTGATTTTTATATAGATATAGGAGACTGTCTTGACAGCTTTGTGCTGTGAATGTCCTGGCTGGCCACATTCACATCCCATCACATCATTTTCTCTCCACCTTTGCAGCCAGGCTACCTCACCACAAAAGATTTGGGTGGAGGAGGAACCTCTGGAGTTTCTTGTTCAACGCCGCTGCCCCCCCTCCCCCAGGCATGGATGGACGTCTCCATGCTTGGGAAGGAGGGCAGAGCTGCTCGCTCGGGCTCTATCAGGACAGAAATAAAGACTTTGTCTGTCTCCAGTCCTTGCTCCTACAGTAGGTCCATTATTTGGGTTTTTAAAAGAGGTCTATTGGCTTTCAACTCAACTGCAGCCTGTCCAGAATAATGATCTCTCTGACTCTGGCAGGAAGCTTCTTGACGCAACTATTTCAAGGGTTTCTGTTCCTCCAGGAGTCTCTGATGGAGCATCTAAGCACTTGATGGCCACAGTAGCATTTTGCAGGTTAGAAACCTGCTGAGGGCATCTCCATCTTGGGAGACGTCCTCATCACCCCACCTATGCCAGAAGTTCTTGGGGAAGAAGAAAGGGATTAACTTCTTCTTTCATTTATTTATTCGGTACTATCTGTATGTATAACTGAGCTTTCCACACAGGGGATGTATAATTTGAGCAGAACACAGGACGTTGAATTTTGCCTTCAGCTACACTGTGAAGCCAAGATTTGCTCCAAGCTAGTGAGAGAGCACCAAGCTACCAGCACGCCAAAGCTATGAACAAGGTACTTTGTAAATATTCTGTATTTCCCCTCCGAAGCAGCAGGTTCTCATCATTACTAAGCCATTTTAAAGGGTGAGGACAGAGCTTGGCACAGAATCTTTTTGGTTGCAGTTTGTGCTCTCAGATATCCTTGTGTCTCCGACTGCCCTTTCCCTCTCTTGCTATTTTCCTGGGACAAAAATCTCGAGGTTGGAGCATTTCCCACAGGCTGAGATCCACCAGTTCCCACTGAATTAGGAGAGCTGAGGGAACTCAGCATCTTCCCAGAGATGCTCAGAGCACAGAGCAGCCACTGGAGGATGCCGAGGCAGGATCTGGACCTGCCCGCGTGGGTCCCGACACCTCGTGGACTCTGTGCTTGGCAGCACTAGGAGCCAGGCAGCCTCAGTTCCCTCTGCTACAGTGACGGAGGAATCCCCTGGTGCCTCACCACCTTCCTAAACACACGCTTTTAATAAAAAGGTGATTTAATTTCCCAAGCACTGAGTCATCTGGTGTTATTACCTGGTGTGTGGTACCCAGAAGAGCAGCCACAGCATCGTTGAAAGAAGGATGTTTCTGTCCCCTCCTCCATCACTGGCTTTTCACAACTCCTCTTGTTTGGTTTTTTTTCTTTTGAGTGGAAACCCTTGTCTTTCCTGGTTTCCTTCCAACGAGATGAAGCCAGAAGCAGGGATGAAAGAAGGATGCTGAGCTGCTGAGCGTGCACATCGGAGGGGCTGAGGCTCCAGGCTGGAGGGCAGTAGGGTTGCACCCGGATGGGGATGGGACCAGCAGCTCCACTTTGCTCTTTGGACCTTTTCCCGAGTCCCAGGCTGATACTGCCCGGCGCCCATCCCTCGTGCCATGTTCCCCGGGTTTCCCTTTCATCACTCTGCTGTCATCTCACTCCAAATTCCCCCCCTCCCACTGTAGGAATGAATCCAGCTCCCTCCCATGCTCCCACAGACACCACGCTCTATGCGATAGGTAATTTCCCCCCCAAAAAACCCTCAGGCTGGAAGTTGTATGCCCTGAGCCAGCACCCATCTGGGCTCCTGAACCAGATCCCAAAATCCCCAGCCACCTTCCTGCTTCCAGCAAGGATGGAGGTGAGCGCCCGGTGGCATTTTGCAGTGTCACTAGGTCAAGGATGCCTTGAGCAGGTTGGGGCAAGAGTGGGATGCTTGGAGAGGTCCCACCATGCAGGGACAGGACCCAATGTGTGCACCCAGGAGCAGGACTTCACACATGCCAGCACATTAATAACACTCCTACGGGCTGGCGTTCTCCAAAAAAGGGTGATTTGCTATTAAAAATGAGCTGAGATGAACTATTGTCAGGTTAAAGTTGGCAATCCCAACAAAAAATGATCATTAATGCAAGAGCAGATCCCACCATTTTTTTTTCTCCCAACCCTGCTCCCGTACACCAGCAACATCCCTGGGAAATCCTGGTCCTGGGGGACCTCAGCTGAGGGGTTTTGGGGGGATGGAGGAGATGAGCCATGGAAATGGGACGCGAGCAGAACCATTGTCAGCCCCAGTGAGCTCAGCCCTCACCAGAGCGATGTTATTGGTGCCCGGATTAATAACTAAACCATAGTATGATCATAGATCAAAATATGAAAATCCAGGCAGTTCCTCTTTGCTTGAAATACAACAACAAAAAAATAATCTGGAGCTAAATTAACAATGTGCTCTCCCAATTATAGCCACCCTCCAGTGAATATAAAGTTGTCATGGCAACCTGCCCAGCAAACGATATGGCCAAAAATAAAGCACAGCAGGGAGAGAGATCTTTTGAATCCAATTTTGCCATCAAAGTAGAATTAAGGTTTCTTCAGAGGCCAGCCCTTCTGATTCATTTATGGCTGCGGTTCTTCCATTGGTGTTCATTAATGGGATCCATTGATCCGGACGAACATTACGGAGAGTGAACAAAGAATCCGTGGCCAGAAATAAAAGTTGCCTCTTGTCTATAACCCAGACACCAAGAAATGAGGAATGATTTAGGTGGGCTGGCCTAAAGGGGTAAGGGGTTTTTGGGAGGGGTAAGGAAAAGAGGGTTTAAATGGCACATAGGAACATTTCCAAGTGGCTTTGGGCAGGTCGGAAGGGGCTAAATGGATCCAGCTGGCTAGAAAGGTGTTTAAAAGGTGTTTAAATTCTGGTTTGGTTTTTTTTTCACATTTTTGGGCTCAGGGTTTTGTGTATTTATATGGAAATGCTTGATTTATATGGAAACATTTGCAGTTTCCTCCAGCTTAAAACCCACCTCCCTAAAACCCATGGAGGGGAGAGATGGGCAAGGACATGGTTCTGGGGTTGAACCCCGAGAAGGCCCAGTGTTGGAAGGTCCAGAAGATGGTCTGGGGGTGGGACAATGAGAACTACAGCCTTATGCAGCTTACAGAATTATGCGGGGAGAAGAAAAAAAATAAATAAAAATAACGACACAAAAGCTGCTCTGAAACCTGGGCGGTTCAGTAGCGATTGATAACGGGGGCGAAAGGGGAAAATG
>NW_010178467.1:0-21043 GCF_000695765.1 Mesitornis unicolor | reverse complement strand
TCCGATCTTGAGCTTCATAGAAGCAGTCTCTCTCAGACTATCTTCATATAAGAAGTGCTCCAGCCCTTTGATCATCTTTGTGGCCCTCCTCTGCACACGCACCAGCACTTCAATGTCCTTTTTGCCTTGGGGACTCCAAAGCTGGATGCAGTACGTCAGATGAGTTCTCACCAGAGCAGAATAGAGGGACAGAATCACCTCCCTCAATCTGCTGGCCACAGTTCCTGTGATGCAGCCCAGGGTGTGGTTGCCCTTCTGGGCTGCAGATGCACATCGGTGGCTCATGTCCAGCTTTTCATATCAAGCTTCCTAATGCATCCAAGTGGTTTTAAATGGTTTTCAATGCTTGATTTCGATATGTTAAGATTATCAACAATCTCTCATGTCTTTAAATCCCTATTGGAGTTGATCAATGCCCTTTTTTTATTGTTATCAAGTTTGATTGGCCTTCCTCAGTGTGGTGCACATTTAACATCAAAATCTCTGGACTCAAATTTAGCAAACCAATTCTGACACTGCTGTAGTTTTAAGGCATCTTTACCATACACATCACATAACTTTTTATGAGCCTGCATAGCATTTTTTCCTTTCCGGAACTAATAAAGCAAAATATTCTGAAAATATTAATTTTTATTTTTCCACTTTGAAATCAACGCCAAATAAACAATTTTTAATGAAATTGTGCACTTTCTTTTTCTAAAACAAGCTTGAACTGTCAGCTATCAAGTTCCATAATGAATTTGTGGTTTAAAATTAATTTAGTTACATTTCAAGGTATGTATGTCCATCTATTAAAAACATGCAATTACTTCTTGGCCAATCCAATATTATTTGAGTTTAGTAAATAAGGTCCCAGTGCTCTCAGAACTTAAGTTTACAAGCACTGCCCTGTACACAGCACTGTGACTGAACTCCAGTATGTGTGTATTTACAGGACCACAGCCTTATATGAATCACTTTTGCCAGAACCTAGCTCAAAAAGTTGATGTACTTAATGCTTGAGGATTCCTTACTTACTTGTTGCTGAACTTTTGAGAACAGATAAGTTAAAATACGTATGAGAATATAAAGGACTCTGGAATGAAAACCACTTGAATTACTTTCTTCACTGAAAACAAAACAAAAAGCCTTTTAATAAGTATTTAGAAGTTTATTGTCCCCAAACAGCACAAGTGAAATTAAACAATCCTCCCAAGAAAAGATCTGCCATCACAGGTATCTTTGTATTACTGCATAGGCTCTGTGAGCCTTTTCAAGTGTGCAATGAACAGATGGAGATTGTTACAAGCTTTTCAAAACAGTGTTTACTGCAAACTTTCAGGCAATCTGTCATGGTTTTTGCATTCCCAGGGACATTTTAAGTTCTTGAAAAGGGACCAAAATCATAGATGCTCCTTACTAATCCACATCTACCTAATTCACATGCAAACTTTCACATTCATTATCAAAAACATGTTTAAAAAGGTGAAGAAAATTATATAAACTTCTCAAGCACACAAAACCACTTTTGAAGATGGACCTATATTCTTTGCTTTGTTCAAAGAAAGCAGATATTGTTAAAAAAAAGGACTGGTTCTTCTCCTGGACAACAAGACTCATTTTTTCTTCCAACTAATGACAAGACTCGTTGAATGCAGCAGAAGAAAATGCAAAACTACAAGCTCTGTTCCCTGCTGTTAAGTCAATGAGAGTGTTCTCTGAACGAGCTGAGAACTGCATTAGTTTCAAATTTTCCAAGATAGGGAGTAAAAATTATTGTGCCCTTGTCATCAGTATATTCATTTTACCTCTACCTGAGCTTTCATATAGGGTTAGATTGTATCTCTTCATCTACATATCAATGCAATTTTTCCCCTAACATTTTTCATAGCGACAAACAAGCAACAAATTAAACATCTCCCTCAGAGGCACTCACAGAAATATTTATTCTTCTAACACTTATTTCCTCTAAATAATAACTGGTACATCTTTTTTTTAATAATATAAAAAAAATATTCCCTCAGAAATTATATCACTTCAGATTTTAAGCTTTTATACAGTCAGATCATGAGTCAAAAACTCAAAAAATGTGGTGTGATCAGTAACAAATTTGTCTTCCAAATTTCATTAAAAGCAGCAAAATATAGCTTAAATTTATGTTCAGATGACACTTGTAAAATTCCTGAATTCTTTTTCTCCAAACAATTTCACTAATGAATCACTACATCTGTCAGCACACAGTGCCAGTTGTAAATTGCGAAAAGGCAATAACAAAATTTGAAGAGGATTGTATCACAAGGGTTCCAACCTTTGATAATATCATCATTGACATCTGCAGTTGTCTTTTGTATCTGAAAGGAGAAAGGGTCATCAGATGAATATTTCCATTTGTCTAATCAGAACTAAAAGTGACTAGCTAAAAGCACCTTAAAAAAATCATTTACAAAATCACAAACAGTAAATAATAACCAATAAAAACAACAAAAGTGTCCACAGAATGCTTCAAATGACAGAATGGTCTGCCAAATGAGAGCAAAAGCCACCAACCTTGAAAGTCAAATTAATATCTTATTAGCATCTGTCAGAAAAATGTTTGTGCACTTAAGATTTTTGCTATAAGTTACATGATGTTTCACTAGTTTCTGGGTTGGTTTTTTTTAAATTATTCATATTTATATGCTTATTTAGAAAACAAACAAACAAACAAGCAACCTATTGCTTTTTTAATCACACTCCATCTTACACTCAAGGAGAACCCAACCTGGTTTGGAGAATATATTTTGAAGCTGCAAAACAAAAGCAGAGCCAGCTCACATACTGAGCAGGTGATGAAAGTCAAACTTCCTCATCAATTATTTCTTATGCTCATGGGGATACTATGGGCTTTGTTGCTAGTGACAGAATGTCGTCTGGGCAAATCTGTCCTACTGGCCCAAGGGTAAACTCCCTATAATAGCCAAGCAACCAAAACCATAAGGAAACAGCATGTGTGGTCTTGACAGTCTTTCAATTCACCAGTCCCAAAAGGCTAAGTGATTGACTACACAAAGTCTTTGAAATTCCTAGGTAATTCAATATGAATGATGCAGCTCAGCCTTAGAAATCATGCTGATTCATCCTGGGAAGCAGCTAACATGTTCAGAGCACCCTTGCACTGAGACAGCATGACTACAGGTTGAGGAGAAGAGATAGCTGTCCAGCAAGGCCTACAGAGCCCACTTCAGAGATTTTGCCTTTCCATGGGATCAATAAAAACCAATAATAATGCATTGAGTTATGCTGTAAATTGATAGAATTCATATTTTAATGTACAGCTTTTACAGGTCTAGCAACAGTAATCCATCTAGCATGTAAAGGCCAGGGAAAAGCTTGGCATCCTGCCAATATTTTAGTTGGCATGGCACTGGAAGGGGGTTTTAAACTCCAGTGAAACTACATTGTTATCCAAAGCATGTGAACCTATTCAGAAATTATTTCACAACTCAACCACCTGTAAATTTTGCAGCTATGAGAATGCCACAGCCAGCTGATGATTTCTATTTCTTGATAATGTGCAGCATGATAAATTTCAAATGGACAGTTGTTTTCCAAATGGTAAAAGTATAACTAAGCTTAAGGCTATCAAATGCTTGATGCCCCATAAGTTTATTATGACCATTTGTTTACCGAAGAGTCTCTTCCAAGCCCTAGAAACAGAGGTCCACTAAATGATTAGTTACTTGACCGTATAAAATCTGCTTCCCAGCTGCCTCACAGTGTCTGCCTGAAATGGTCCAACTAAGGCTGCCGAAGCTCACCAGTGACTGTTTGTGCAGGCAGGAGCAGCAGAGCATTACAATGCCTCAACACAACAGACGGACAGAATGATGCATGCAGAGGGTTTCAACCAGCCCATCTTGGAGTATAAACAGGCATGACACACATGCCTTTGCACTACTACATGCATAGCCATAACTCATGGAGTAATAGATAGCTCTGGCTGTGTTTGAGATGTGATTGTTTCCACTGAACATTTTTTTAGGGATTGTGGCTGTTTGTCCATCTGTGTTATTTGTTTATTGTGAAACCCTTTCTGAAGCAATCTATTTACCATGCAATGCTCTAGTCAAAAAGAATCTACCTATCCACTCCACAGAGAAGCAATAAAGGGGAGTATTGTAAGGAATATTTAAGAGTTAGGCATTGACAAAAAAGGGATGTAACAGGGTTATAATTTCATTTATATTTCAAAGCATTAATTAAAAGGCATCTGGTACTAGGCATCTATTAAAGACACAGTAAAGAAAAGATCACCTTTCAGAACACTGCATGACAGTGGTCTTATGTTCTTTCATCATTCTATAGTTTAAGCTCTATTTTTAAGTACCACATGGTGACTCTTGGAAAGAGAGGGCCTACAGGAAGCCCACGGAGAGGTTATGGATGAGGGTTTTTAGTAGCTGTTTAGGGATATCAGTACCCTAGTCCTCCAAAACTGGTCTCCACCAAGAGCTGGCAAAACCATCTGCACTGTTTCAACTTTGAAACTAATCAACAAAAACAATGCCCTATTTCTGCTAGACAATAGAAATATGGGAATGTGACAGCAGCTCTGCTACGTAAACCTCTCATGCTCACAATTTTTGCAAGAAAGATCTAGTCTACAAAAGCTTAAAGCTGTTCTGTAATCAGTATACTTGAAAAATCCTCAAAGAAAAGAAGAGATTAGAAAAAAAAGTTAACGAGATTTTTAGGCTTTTAACATTAATACAGTCATACTAAGTCATTTTACTCACAACATAAGTTTGCATCCCCCTTCAGCTAAGATGTGAACCCACTTTAGGAATTTTTCTTAGATGTTTAGTTACTTTATACATTCCTCTTCTCTGTTCTCATTCAGTTCCACAACACTTGAAATCTCTTGAGTCACTTACTATTTATCAGAATAAATCAATTTGTTATGTCGTTGACGAGGCTTTACACTTACTGTGTTCTTTTACTGTTAAACATATATACTAGTGTTTTTCTGTAAAGTTATTTCAGGCATTACAGTTAAAGTCAGAACATAAATAAAGAAATTGATTAAATGTCAATTTACCTATATTAGCTACTTTTTAAAGGATTCTTAAGAAATTAACGAAGTATTTTTGTGCATCCTAAAAATAAATAAAACTAGCATCTTTAATAGAGTGGGAAGAGAAACTAGAGTATGAGGTTTAAACTTAAATCCTCATTTGATTTACAAATAAAAAGAAAGTAAAAAGAATGTTCAGAAAAGCCGGATAGCTGGGAATTAAAAAGAACCCACTAACAAAACTGGAAACTTAAACTATTCCAGTTTGGGTTTGACATTAAATAATTCTCTTTATGTCAAAGCGATCTTTCCTTTACAACAGTATTCTCCAAAACAAAAGTAGGCACTGGAGTACAACAAAATCAAATGCTGGAGAATATAATTTGTGATCTGGTATAAGAAGTCAGGTCTCTTTGCATGCAAAAAGCAAGGAGTCCAATTAGGGTCACATCTTTATTTTAAGAATACATTATTCACAGGATAGAGGAAACATAGGTCACCTTGTACATTTGTTTCTATGCTGAAAGAAAAGATCTATTAGAAGTCCTCTCTATTTAAGCACCGTCATGAGGGAAGAGAGAGGTGATTAGCAAAGACAATTAATGGATCTACAGTATTTTTTAAATTATAGAGGTCTGGCTATGCAAGAAACACAAAAAGGACATTTGATTTGAACACCACTCATAGCTATAAAGATTCTATATATTTTTAGCAAAAATACCTTCCACAGTTCATACCATGCAGTGCTTAGAAGGAATGGGAGAGTTGGCCACAGCCAGACTGTTGGGCAACAGAGCTCTATTTATTTACAAATGCTGATATAATAGGAAGAAGAGCTGGAAGGGAGCATGAAGGATTGTCTAATGCATATCCATGAACACACTAATAAAAACAAAGAAAATTAATTGATGTATGCATTGTTTGTAAATGGATATGTATATTATTAATGTTGTTCGTCTGGAATTTTTACCAAAGGCTGGGAGACAGAGCTCAGCTGATCACACAGGCAGGAAGACAAACTGAGCACACATTTAATTAGTGCAAATATGGGAACAATAACAGAGCAGATTCTCTATTTCCCTGGCAAGGACACTTAAATTTACACAGCAACCTTCAGAACAAGGCTCCGTTTAGTAACAGACATTCCAAAATAGTAGAACTCAAACAAATACCTTTATTTCATGAATTTCAGCATAAACACTCTCGACAGTAAGGTGATAGGACTAGTCTATCAGCTCTGTGATTCTAACCCAAGCAATTAAAAGCCTGCCAGGGTTAAATACCTGAAAGTAGATACTCATGTTCCAACCATCTCTACTTCTGTAAAACAGCTATAGTTTATAAGCATCTAAATAATTACACTTGTTTCTATCTCTTTCATCTGCTTAGAATAGATATTAATGCCACCTTATACATCAGATGACAAAGTCAGTCATATGAATATAATTAACCAGGCTCATATAAACCATTTCTTTCTTCCTCTTTACACTATACAAAAGAAAAAAAAATCAAGCAAACAACAAAAAAACCCAAAATCAAACCAGAAACTTGGCAACAGCCACAACTAGTATGACAAGATAATTATAACACAAAAATATGTACCATTGAACTGCATTAGAAAAGTAAAGCCAATCAGAGATTTGTACTAACATATGATAGGAAAATGTACACCATGTCCATACAAGAATGAGAGTGCCGAAAAAGGGGTTGTTTTCCATTAAATTTAGAACTTAATCCTTGAATGTGCTATTTATCTGCCCATGTAGTTCCTAAGAAGATACTCCCACTGAGACTTGTTAAACAAGTAAAATTATTTGTGTAAATTACAGAAGTAAAATTAGGCTCTTAGGTAGCAATATAACACTGATTGCTGTTAGTACTGCTTTTGACATGATGAAAGGGAAAAAAACCATATCCCTTCCAAATAAGGACATAAATAAATATCTAATGAAGACAACTTTTTCCTGAGACACTACCAGGCACTTTCAGCTGCTGCACATAAAGGAAGCAGCCAGGGACCACCTTAATCCCACAGAAACACATGAACAGCATGCAATTCCCATAGCAGTGCCTCATCTGGGTTCACATCAAAGCTGTAGCTCACACTACTGCTTTTTCGGCAGCAGACTTTGCCTGTTCACTCCTTGGCTCACTCATCTCAAGGTCATTTTTCCTCACTGAGCTTCCACACATGACTGCTCCCTCCAGGACCTGTTTCACGTTACAGCTAAGCTGATCAAGCACTAAGGGATACACCTCTCCTTTTACCGCACCTCCTGGCCTCCATCTGTTCCCTCACACCTACACTGACCCCACTGAGAGGAGACGAGGATCCCAAACCAACAGAGAAAGATGTGCTTTGAGCTTGAAGTGTTATTTTTCTTGCTGGTTTAACACCCAGAATCAGTTATTTGGTCTCCTTGAGTGCAAAAGCAGAGACAAAGCCACAAATTTGTTAGTTCAGCAACACTTCAGTTAGATTGAGCAGTAGCAAGCAACCTAATATTTCATCATGGAATTTACTTCGTTGTGTGTTTTTTCTGTAAACTAGAGCAATGAAAAAGGGTACAGGATGAAAAACAGGAGAGGGTATGTACTCTAGATAATGTGACTCATACTTTTCAGAGAAAAAAACTGTATAAACAGTTGCATTGGCACAACAAATGAGACAGTGACTTATGAGGAAGGAGAAGAGAGGAAAACAGCTGCAAACAGAAGAGACTAGGACCTTCTTAAGCTAGGTTTGCCACCAGAGAAATCATAATGGCAAACTTCAATTAAATGTTTTTTTCAAGTGTTATCTTTCAATTACTTATTACAAAAATGTCATGTATACCATTTTTAGCCTTTTTATCGGGAGATGTGCTTCGTGTTTTTGCATGCCCTACACACACAAGTCAGGTGAAACACAGAGGATTTCCAGTGAAAATCTGTATGCACACAGCAAGTATGATTGTCTGTTATCTCCTGGTCTGTTGAAAGTGCTTTTCTGTATTTTTCTCTCCTTCCCCTTCTGCTTAAGGTGCTGGGAGCTAATAGCTTGCTGACGGTGTGAGTGCTTTGTGCAAGGCCATGGTTCTGAGCTGATCAGTTAATAGCTGAGAGTTAATAACAACAAAAAAATTCTCCAGAGTTGCAGCATATTTTCTTCTGCTTTCATCACCCCCAGTGGAACTCAGAATTGCAGCTTCCTCTTCACCCTAAAGTTTAAACTAATATCAGAAAACACGGGGTTTTAGGATTAATACCATACACTCACAGAAACATAAATAAGGACACCATAAATATATGATACGCAGTTTCTGAATCTGCACTGTGGCTATATTGACAAATATATTTCCCCAACACAAAAAGGACATTGATCTGTTGGAGCAGGTCCAGACCAGGGCCACAGAGATGATCAGAGGGGCTGGAGCACCTCCTCTGTGGGGACAGGCAGAAAGAGTTGGGGCTGTTCAGCCTGAAGAAGAGAAGACTCCAGAGGGACCTAATTGCAGGCTTCTGGTACCTGAAGGGGGCTTTATAAGAAAGCTGGAGAGGGTCTGTTTACAAGACTGCATAGCGATAGAATGAGGGGGAATGGTTTTAAACTGGAAGAGGGTAGATTTAGACTAGATATTAGGAAGAAATTCTTTACTGTGAGGGTGGTGAGACACTGGAACAAGCTGCCCTGGGAAACTGTGGATGCTCCCTCCCTGAAAGTGTTCAAGGCCAGGTTGGATGGGGCTTTGAGCAACCTGGTCTGATGGGAGGTGTCCCTGCCCATGGCAGGGAGTTGGACTGCATGATCTTTAAGGACTCTTCCAACTCTAACCATTCTATGATTCATTCTATTATTCTGTTATTCTATTATTCTATATATTTTTTTAGAAATCTATCTGATTTTTCTATTGCCTTATGTTTATATTAAGAACCTGACATCTGGTGGAAACTACACCAGAAGAAGAGCCGTCACCAGTGTTTAGCCTTGTTCCCAGTTTGGTTGTTAATTGCAGAATGTTCTAACCTACAGAGCCTCCCTATGACTTTTCCAGTCATTTAAAGGTTTTTCTTATTTTTCTTACTTAAAGTAATTCTACTTTACAAAGGGTGAAGGAAAAGAAGATACGATGTCTCTATTTCAATGTAGATATGATTCCCATGTGAGATTCCAAAAAGCCTGTTTTGTCTCTGAAACTTCAAAATAATTATTTATTAGTTCCTTTGTTAAGTGTGCAAAAAGTCTGGAAACATATCAGGAGGAAGAGTATAATAGAAATATTAATTTCTCACAAGAAATCTATACAGAATTAAATACAATAGGTTCCAGTCCCAAGATTTACTTTCTCCCACCACTCAAGCCCTTGTAAAACAGTTTTTCTAAATGCATCACTTTCTAATACCACCAGAAAAGTCAGGTAAACTTCTTGAAAGAGGTCTAGAGGGAAATGACCTCCATCACACTTGGAATGGACTGGATTCCTATGCAAGGGGAGTTCAGAGGGAGCAGGATCTCAATCCACTTCCTGCTGCCAAACTAAGATGGAATAGCCCTGAGCCTCTTTAGCACACACATCCTCTTTCAAATTCAGCATAGCAAATTCACTCCAATCTTAAAAATAAATGCCATAGAAATGCATCTGAATATGCCAGCTGATTTCACATACTCTCATCCTCACACTGTTACAGGTTGCTTCTAAATTTTCCTTGGTTTTCTGCTGTTGTCCTAGGATATCTGAGCTCCACCAGTACTTGACTCGCATTTCACAGGTTGTCGAATCATGCTCAAAGAATGAATAATACACAAAATCTCTGCAGAATTTTACATCATTATTATCAGGTAGTTGAAAATTAATCTACCCTTAGCTATGTAAAAGAAAATGAGACATAACGCCTTGCCTACTGTGTAAGACTGGAAATGTAAAACAGGACTATCAGCAATCACTAAGAAATAACATATAGTGAAAGGTGGCCCCAAAAATCACACATCCCCATGACAATCACCCCTCACATTGTAAAACTTATCACATTTGCTAGTTTTCCTTCCATTTTCCACCTCACTCTGCTAGCTTTGTAATCTTTCAGGTTATGTGATGAAGTACCACAAGACAGCCAACTGCCCCTCTCCTTCCTTCACTGGCTATAGCACTCACCCAAATCCTCATTGAGCCCATCCAATTCACTATACGAGGCAGAAAGTATTCCAGCACATGAAAAGAAATTAAAGAGCTTTCCTCTACCTAGGTAAGCTGAAGCAATCTCCAAGGGTCATGTGAGCATCAGAAATTATATTTAAAAAAAAAAAAAAAAGCAGGACCTTGTAAAAGCAGGAAGCAAGGATTAAGACAGTTTCTGTCCTTGTTATCAAACTACCTCATCAGTTTAGCCATCTCACAAACTCACCAGGGTATTGTTTCAGGTGCAGTTGACCCTATCTAATGGTGCCCTACTAGCACAAAAGGAAAACCTCACTTCCTTCTCCCTTGTCTGCCTTTCTGAGACCCACTTGCAGACAGGTTCCTCTCATCAGGTTTCAAACACCTGGTGACGAGTCACAGCAGTCGCAGCGGCCACGAGGCACTGCTTGGACACTTCCACTCGGGACTACTGGGATCGGGTTTTGTATATAGTTAAAGATCCTTTGTCCCTTATTAATTCCCTTTTCTTTTCCCCTGTTGTTTTTTTTCATTAAACTTGTTGCAGTCTTAACTTCCAACCTTGTGCGAAGCATTTTTTTTTATTCTCTCTATTCCCTTTTCTTAATCCTCCCCCTGGGAGGGGTAGGGGACAATAGAGAAAATCCTGCACACTCTCTCTCTCTCTCTGACCCTTAAACAGAGACAGGGGGTTTTTACCCACATAAGCAGGAAGTGAGATCACATGTGAAGGCACCTCCTTCTTTCTCTTGCACTGTGCAGGGATGTACAGTGAAGTATCTATAGAAAACTGAGCAGACCTAACAGCTCATTGCTACCAGAAGAAAGCCTCCTTGCTCTCACACCTTCCAGTCTGCGGCATCAGAAAATCATCTGATCTTTCAGTGAGTCAGTTCAGGTCATTAAAAATGCAAAAGCATCTTCACATAGGATAGTGTACTAGAGTTTAGTATTTTGTTTATATTTTGACCCTTCTCCTTCTTTATGTATATGTATATATATTTACAGTTTTTATTTCAGAAGTATTATTAATTAGAGAAATCTTACATTTGTAAATGTTGAATGTAGGGCAGTAATAATATCTATTTTTTAATATTAATATACGCTTTAAAATGTGAAAATCTGTCTCTACTATGGCTGATTTTGTTCTGTGAAGTAGTGCTTTGTAGTAAAAACATTTTGTCAGACATTAGCTGGCTAGTTGTATTTGTTACCTATTAAGTCATTGGATATTCTTCAGGGATTTGTCCTGGTCCCAGTTCAAGTAAACCCTTTCAGTGTTATTTTATGTATGTGTGTTTCTTTGTAAACTTAAAAAAAAAAGAACAAACATCAAAGCAATCTTTTTAGGGCGGCACAATGAGTCTAACATTTAAAAATCACTTTCTAAACCGCGCAGGTTATGTAAACACATAGTAACTCCTATGTCACATACAAGTCCAATATAAAATGTCAACTGCTTAATACCCCAAAGCTTTGAAATCAATAACAGCAATTATACAAACGTCGGAAAGAACTGCTCCCCTTTGGTAACTGATATCTTCTACAAGCAGGTACTTCACACTTTCCAGCAAAGCTAAGTGCCTGCCTTCACCACTGACATTCCTTAGAGTCTGTGTATGGGCACATAACTGAATGTCATGTTATTAGCAGCGCTGTGTTTTGGGAGGTTTTTCTTCGTGTGTGCATTTAACTACTTTCTTTGAGTCTGCTAATTTACAGCTACGTTCCCTCCAGATGGAAACATTTAATCTGATCTATGCCCAGTTTTCTATGCTGCTCATGACGAGGCTTTCAGGGCATTTAAGAGAGAGAAGGGGAGGAAAAGTGTTCTGGGAGAGTCTGTGAATGATCAAAGTCTTTGCAACTCCAGAAGGAGCAGGAGAATGCTTGGCATGATACTTACACCTTTTATTACCAAGCAAACAGTAAAAATAAACTCCTTTCTTTGCACTACTTTGGGTCCAGTAGTGCTCATTTGAAAGCCTTGTGAGCCGCAGCAGCAGGGATAGGCTCAGTACCCAGTGCATCGCTTTTGGAAGTCTCCACTGTTTTGCTCTGTGTTCCGCTAGTGAGACCAGAAATACCAGGGCTGTCTCTCCCTCATTTGTTGACTTTTGTCTTTGGGACACAGATTCGTAGGTCAAAAAGGAGATTAAAATCATTGTCTCATCTATCAGCAGCACTTTTAGGGAGAAAAGAGCCTGAGACAACCTGGAAATGTGGGGAAGAGAGTTCAAAATGCCAGTCCTTGCTTCAAGATATTGGCTTAAATCTAGAGGATACTGCACCTTTCTTCACTCGTACCTGCTAAAGTATCAGGGTGCTGCCCATCATAAATCCCATTTTGAGGCATCCATATCTTACTAACTGCTACAGAGGTCCATAGGCCTCCACATCAGGCTTGCAGCCTAGGACCCTTGCTCCAGGCAAGGACTAGTTGTAGCAATTCTGAGTTTCACTGTCCTCATCTTCTGGGGCACCTTGCTGGTCAAAGAATAATGCAGCTTTTAAAAAAATACTGTTTTCAAAGTGCAGATTTAAGTTAAATCATAAACATAACGTATTATGTCACACTCAAGAAAATCTGTACATTAAACTACCAGGATTCTATATGGACAATTAAATCAATAGTTAAGAACTGAGGATTAAATCAGTTGTTACCTGTACTCTCTGCAGTTTCAGTCTCCCCATCTCTGAGAGAACAGACTGCAGATAGAAAAGGCACAGAGAAGTACAACTAAAATGACAGAGGAGATATAGGAGCTGTTTTGTGTAGAAAGGCTAAAGAGGTTTGAGTTGGAGAGGAGATGCCTGAGGGGAGACAAGGGAAAGATTTACAAAATCCTAAAGAGTGCAGATAAGGTGGGTGAAGAGCTGTTATTCCCCAAATGCTGATATATAGGAAGCTTCTAGAAATGGTCACTTTGAGACACAGAGTTCCTTCCCAAAACAGTCAACAGCTCAAGCTTGAAACCTGATGCATTCAAAGAGAAAATATGGGTTCTGAAACAGTGATAAAAGTGTAAATCAAAATACAGTCAGATATCCAAAATACTATTTTTGCTTTAAAATCCAATCTAAGAAAAAATATATTTGCTCATCAAAAGCAATGTTGTGTTTTGATAACTAGGACATAAAACATTAATTATGAAGTAAGCCTCATTCAAAAGAAAGATCATTTGAGGCTAATGCCAAGTTCACAGCTTCTTGATGGTTGCAGAAAAGAGTAAGCAAACTGAGCTAAGACAGCACAAAAGGAAAACAGCCCTGCTAATTACTGGTATGAACTCACTTTAAGTGTTCAGTGACATTTCATATAATCATAGAATGGTCTGGGTTGGAAGGGACCTTAAGCGTCATCCAGTCCAAACCCCCTGCCATGGACAGGGACATCTCCCAGCAGACCAAGTTGCCCAAAGCCCTGTCCAACCTGGCCTTGAACGCATTCAGGGAGGGGGCATCCACAACTTTCCTGGGCAACCTGTTCCAGTGTCTCACCACCCTCATAGTAAAGAATTTCTTCCTAATATCTTGTCTAAATCTACCCTCTTCCAGTTTAAAACTATTCCCCCTCGTCCTATCACTACCTGCCCTTGTAAAAAGTTCCTCTCCATCCTGGCCTGGCCTTGTAAGGGAGATGCTTCAGACCTCTGATAATTTCCATGGTTCTCCTCTGGATTAATGTTGCTCTTTCATTTTCTGATGGCTTTCAATTTGATCCTAACAAACACAATCATCAATATCCTGACAGTAACCTCACAGGCAATGTGTTAAGCTGTGTATTTATTTTTTTCTCTCCTGTGTTAGCTAAACTCTACAGAGGCCAATTATATTGTCTGTACCGGCACCAAACACATGGCCCATCGTTCGGTATGCTAGTAATTATAAACACAAAAATATATTTTGAATAAAGACTGTGCTTGTGAAGTTGTGTTTCCACTTTACTTGAATTGGTTTTGAGTAGAAACACATTGTAACTTGCAATGTAGACACTTTCACAGGAGTATTATTGCTAACTACAGGAAGACACCTGTGTTGTGCTTCCTTCTCTAATTAAAAAAGGTCAAATAATTCACCATATATGAGTTTTTCAGTTCTTGTCATTTTTTGACATCATGATTATGTATGATCTACAGTTCATTCATTTAAGCCATTATATAAATAATAAATATAGCAGTTTGTCAATGTTTGATAAAGCTGCTAAAAAATTCTCTTTGGAAAAATTAAAAACAGAGCACACTGCTTTCTAACATAATAAATTGACTTTCCCTTCACACGTGAAAATTTTGTATTCCTCTGTTTTTAAATTCCATTTCAGGCAATTTCAATGTTAAAAATAACTAAGTTTTTGAGCAAAGACAGAAGCATTGCAAGAACAGAGAACAGGAAATCGAATGCTTCAGTGAAGAACAATTAAGGTCAAAGAGACATCCTTGATTGCATGTTAGGGACAGTGATAGATGAACAGTTTTATATTTTATACACATGGCATTTCTCTTCATAGTAAGAGAGTTCTAGAAATTAAAGCAATGTTTTAAAATAAAGCCACTTGACATTTATAGTACTGGTTATTGTTAGCTTTCTACATAAAATACACATGACATTTTAAAATGAGACTGAAGGTTAAAGTCTTTCAATAAAGAAAAAGAGGGTATTTTTAAGAACATTTTAAACACTAGCTGAAGAAAAATGTTCTAGGAAACTTCTTTTTTATCTGAACTTCCCTACTTGATTCAGTCCTGAAATATCATATATGTCAAAGTTAGTTTGATGCAGCCACACATGTTTGTGTAACAGTGGGCAGAGACTGCAGAACTGTCTCTCAGAAGGGACATTGAAGGAGTCTGGGCAGCTGAGACTTCACACAAAAGCCCACATGCTCTCCAGTATCCTTAACTGAACAGAGACTTTAGGACATCTGTATAAGGTTAGAATCGTAGAATAGTTTAGGTTGGAAAGGGACCTTAAAGATCATCCAGTCCAACCTCCCTGCTATGGGCAGGGACACTTCCCACTAGACCAGGTTCTCCAAAGCCCTGTCCAACCTGGCTTTGAACACTTCCAGGGAGGGGGCATCCACAACTTCCCTGGGCAATCTGTGCCAGTGTCTCACCACCCTCACAGTAAAGAATCTCGTCCTAATATCTAGTCTTAATCTACCCTCTTTCAGTTTAAAACTCTTTTTATAGTTAAACACAG
Organism: Mesitornis unicolor; assembly: GCF_000695765.1. NCBI lineage: Eukaryota > Metazoa > Chordata > Aves > Mesitornithiformes > Mesitornithidae > Mesitornis > Mesitornis unicolor. Next base: position 5,674 of record NW_010178467.1, on the reverse strand, counting down.
TCAGGAATCTGGATAAAATCACCTATCTTGATTGTCAGGCATTTTCATGGGGGGAAGGGAAGGGAAGGGAAGGGAAGGGAAGGGAAGGGAAGGGAAGGGAAGGTGGTTCAATCTATGAAGGGAAGGGAAGGGAAGGGAAGGGAAGGGAAGGGAAGGGAAGGGAAGGGAAGGGAAGGGAAGGGAAGGGAAGGGAAGGGAAGGGAAGGGAAGGGAAGGGAAGGGAAGGGAAGGTGGTTCAATCTATGTGGAGCTGAACTCTACCCTGAACATAAAGTAAAGACTGTACCTCCAACTGCTAAAATGAGTATCATAAAAGGTTTCTTCATATTTGGGAGTACAGCAGAGAGGCTGAGGTACCCAGAAGCCTGGAAGTGTCTGAAGGCTTCAAAGAATGTGCAAGTGCTAAGTTAAATAGAAAAATTCACCCTTGTAATAAGCAACACAGATTAATTTGCTAAACTTTTTGAGTCCAGTCCTGAAAAGGAGCCTTTATGCGAACACTCTTCCTTCCTCTTGTCCAAAAGCAAAATAGCTAATATCACCCAGTACTGAAAACACACAAGAAACTGTAGAAAAAGTTGAATTACTTTAGCTAACCTGATATGAAAAGTCTTTCGCAACGGAAAGATGCAGTGAGTCCTGCTTCCTACTTTTGTCTTTATTCATGTCCTTTAACAACAAAAGATAATTAAATACTGAACACAAGGTGCAAAAGGATGAAGCATCTACGAAGTGGGATGGAAGATTTATTACAAGGACTTACAGAGAGAGATCTTTGATTACAGGCATCCTTGAGAATCCTTGCAAAGAGCAAAAGGGCAAGATGTTAAGCCATAAATCCCAAATGACTATTATAGTCTGCTAAAAGAGACACTTGCTAACACAGTTTGCCTAAACTAAGCTTTTGTGGCCTTCATAAGGATAAACAGCCCAATCAAGGATTGTCTGTAAGCACACTTGCAATTTCTTTACAGAGGTTGTCATGTCAAGAGAAAATGAAGTTTTCAGATATTTAAAGGCACATACTCCTGAGCACAGACAATGAGGAGCCCACTTCATCCTGCACAAGTTGCTCTGGAAGATAACAGTGTGTGCTCAGACCAGGTGCTCAAGTACCCATCCACTACATAAAGCATGTAATTGTCATTGACCCACACACACACAGTAAGTTTCCAGACAGATGGACAATCAGGCATGAGCAGTGCTCTTCTCAGAAGTGTCACATCCAGGTCAAGTCTGTTCAAACACAGGCTCAGCCATATGATGGGAGGTGAGCTGTGGCAAACAGCAATCAAGCACTTTCATCTGTGTCTCACCACAGCATTTCATCACACTGTTGTGGGATAGCTGGATCCCCAATTGCCCTCAGTTCCAGTTCCTTCTTTTTTTTTTTCTTTCATTGAGATGTTGCCTTTTGTCTTCCCTTTTCCCTGAGCTGTTTTCCCTTTGATATGCCTTCAACATCTTCTTCACCATAGGAAGCCTTCTCAGAATGAGCTGGGTCTGATTATTCAGTGCTTAGATCTCTCCTTGTTCCCATGAGCTCTTGAAAATGTAGGTGGTTAATTGAAGTCAGCTGCTTGATGTTTTTTCCACCTTTGTGGTAGTTCAGTCTGTCACAATGAGAGATGACAGTGGGAAGAGGCCATAAAAATCCTTGGAAGGGAAGACAAGCAGCTTACATTTAATATACAGAAGGGAAAGCATGTGAAGGGAATCAAAGTGAGGGACTGCATGGTCAATGTGAAAGGTCTGGAGAGAGATCTTCATAGTAGTGCTGGGACAAGACTGGTTTGCAAAGGGAAGAGGAGGCTGCCACAATTGAGAGGGGAAGTGGTCAGAGCTCTGTGATCTGCCTTAGTTCTGGAAATGGATAAGAAAACACAAAGCTGAGAAAAATTATTTGGGAAGGATCAGCAAAATTTAGAGAATATTGATGTAAGGACCAAAAAAAAGGAGGATTAAGTCTTATGAATTTGCCAGACATGACTAAATATTTAGCAGGAATAATGAAAATACTGCAAATCCACAGATTGATAGTGTTATGAACATAAAAGCTCAGTCTCTTTCTTCTCCCCCTTTTCTCCATCTATTTAACTCCCTCTGCATTTGAGCCTCTGCTTCTAAATTCTGCAGTCTGTGGTCAAGCAGAAAGATCAAAATGAGAAATAGACTGAGTCTTTATTGTAGGTATAAAAATCCACTACATAATACTGTGGCTTCAACGGTGTTTCTTTACAGTTGCAATAATAAAAATTAGATTAAAAAATGTACACTGCCTATCTTTTTCACATTTTGAGTATATAACATTTACGCTTTAATATATTAGAATAGCAAGGCAATGTACAGTCAAAATGTTTTACTTTGATAACTACAGTATGAATTTATGTCAGCTTCTGTCAATCTGACACTATAATAATATAGCTTTAAGATGAAAGAAAGAAAAAGAAGAGAGAAGAGAGAAAGTGAAAGAAAGAAAAAAAGGGCAAATAAAGGAGAAAAGAGAATAATAAGAAGGGAAAGTGGGGGGAAGAAAATAAAAAGGAAAAGAAAAGGGAAAATACTTCCCAGTCAGCTACAGGTGGTAGGCTTTATATGCTCAGATATTAATGCATCTTAAGTACTGAAGGTAAGTAGTACAGCCCACACAGAAATTTCAGGAAAATTGCAGGCTGCTGTATAATCAATTTTTTTTCAGAGTAGGATGTAGCTTAATCTAATTACAGACTGCTAAATTCAAGTATCAGCTTTTATGCATCCTGTTTATTGTACACTTGCCAATTATGTCTAATAGAGACAGACAGGTGAGGTTCAAAGGAATAACTCAGTGACTTAAAATGGGAATCACCCAGATTAGCAAAACTGTATGGCCAAATCAGGATGCCAAAGAAGTCAAAGAGAGCTTTGTTTAAAACAAGCAGTGTGTTTAAGATTAAGAAAATGAATGTTTTCTAAATAAGAGTGGAAATCACTAAGAAGTTTATTTAAATCCTGATTTCATTTAAGTCTAAGGGATTTTTGCCTTTTTTTTCCCCCAGTAAATTCAGGTTGCTACCCATCTGGTTTTTGTTCTTCCCTGAATATACCAGAAATGCGTAACACATTCAGCAGCTTTTCATCTTGTCTGCAATAATACACACAGTGTACATGTAAATACACTCATCTGTTTCCCAAGCCACCTGGCCTGGTGTTCTTTGAGATTGTATTGATGAAGTGAATAGGATTTAGGCAAGGTCAATGGAGTCCCTCAATTGGATCTCCTCAAGACCTGTAGGGATTTTTTGCAGCACTGGTATGTCTCTCAGGTGAAATAGAAACTCAGAATGCTCTTGATACTTATTAAAATTTCTGTGGCACTCCTGCTAAGATTAGGATTGTTAACTTCAGCATTAATTCTTATGTCCTGGATAAATTCCCACTGAAGTGAAATGGTTTTTTAGATTCTTCTTTCACTTCACGGTGCATATTGCTGAGCAATTTGCTTTGCACCACTAACTAGCTACTGAGATTCATCTTACAGTGGCTGCATGTTAAAGCCAATAGAAGTCTTTTTACATATTCCTTGTCTCTGCCACAGCTTCCCTATTCAGAGGGAATACTTTATTGAAGATATGTATGAATAGTATCTAGATCCCACTGAAAGTCAACACGGCTGACGTTTTCACTTTAGGCTTCATTTAGATGCTTTCAAGAGGTACCAGCAACCTACTATTGTGAATTTAAGGCCATGTGTGCATTAGCAAGTGATATAGAACAATACAGGAAAAGCAGTATATGAAAGTACATGGTGCTGGAGACCCTATATCTTCACTTGGTTACAGCTCAGGAGTGTTGCTTTCCAACAGATACAACCCAACTCCCCAAGCTGAGCAGTCCAGTGCACACCTAATGTGAAGCTGTCCACTGGAGCAGCCATCAGGTCAGGCACTTGTGTCCTCATTGAGATTCAAGGTGCATTTGGTACACACAGAGGTGACAACTTCCAGTACAGCCTCTCTGGAAGGGATGTTCCTCTCACCCAAACTTCCCTGGAAACCAAACAAAAGCACATTATGTGGAGCCAGCTAGAGAGATGCACTTCAGCAGTACATGTTTGCCTCAAACCTGAATGCTAGGGTAGGTGCAGCCGGTCAGATGGGACTCTGCACTCAAAGCACTGACACAGCTCGTCCTCTTTGTTAGGAGGTAAAAAAGGTAGCACAGAGCTCTGTTTCTATTTCTATCTCTTTGTGGTAATGGCATGGGAAATGCTTTTGTGTAAAGTTCTTAACTACAATGCAACTACAGTTAATGTAACTAACTGCCCTGTTCTCAAATAAGCTCTTCTGTTCTGAGTAAAATGAGAATGGAATTTTTAAAGTAGGTTTTCTATTCTTTTTCTATAGTGTTGCAAACTGCTATGAGATTTAGATAACAGTATACCAAAATTATGAAGTGCAGTTACAGAAACTATTTGATCTCATCACTCCATAGATATATCAAAGGCTGACAGCTCAAGCTGAAGAATATACTGATTTCTGGTAGCTATTATTTCAGCCAAAATTTAAAACATAAATATTTGTCATTCTTTTTCATTATTTCTGCCATAGTCTAATATCGAAAGAAAACAGAACTATAAATAGGATGTAAAAATGTCTTTCTCTGTTAGATTATTTCCCTTAAAAAGACATATTGATTTCTTACTGTTTTCATTTGGGAAGACATGGAATGGAAATCTTGAACTCTATTATATAGTGTAAGTCCAGAGTAATTCTGTTAAAGGAACTCCCTTTGAAGTAACTCTGGCTTGACATTAATATAATCAAGACTGTCACATCTTGACTGTTAATGAAATCAAATGAATTAAGAACCAATACAAAAAGCAGAGTGCAGCACTCTGTTTCTGTACAGACAAACATGTATTTACACCAGCACCTGCACCCTTGTGTTTAACCTTTTTATTTTCCTTAAAAATTCTAGGTGTAAAAAAACAATACACAAGTGCATCACGGAGGGTACAAAGCTGAGTTCTTCCACAGGAAAATGTCCGAGTAAGAGCAAGGGAAATGTCTCTGTAAAGAAGATAAAGGACTCCACAAATCACAAAACCAACCTCTTAGTTTATGTCAGTCAGAGGGGAACACCTCAGCAGTGAAAGGCAGAGCATGCAGTGGGGCCAGAGTCCCATCTGGAAGTAGTGTTCCTCACTGATTTTATGCAAGGACTGCGGCTGCTGATGAGCTCGGCAAGTCTAGCACTCTTCACAGGTGAAAAACTATTTGTTTTCCACTTCATATCTGAGTAAACTGCTGAACAGCTTGTAGTGCCCTGTAAACTGAGTAACGCCTGAACAGTTTCTTCTAAGCACCATTGAGTTAAAAACGGAGAAAGGTTGCTGGCAGCTTGCTTCGTATGCGTATCATGACAAAATAAAGTACATATAAAGATACATCGTTTATAAATACTACTGCAGTCATTTCTAAACAAGTTCAAATTAGTCAGCATGTTTATAGCTGATTTAGTGACACATTATTGCCTTTTTTACTAGCATGATACCCAATTCTGATTAAAAACCAAATACATGTGCCATTGGCTTCTATCACAATCAAGTGACTTCAGAGAACTACAGAGATACCAAATGAGGTCACTAACCCAGCTAGTATTTTAAAAAATAAAATAACAATAATATTATAAT
>NW_010178466.1:2907-3116 GCF_000695765.1 Mesitornis unicolor | reverse complement strand
AATAAACAGCCTGCTAGTTAAACCTTTCACTGTCTTCATACTAAGCATGGAAAGTTTCCTATTATCCTAACTTCCTATTATATCCTGAGACTGATTTGCTTCTTTGAATCCCTGTAGTAAGAGAGAAAAAAACTTGTCTTGTTAGTTTTTCACATGTTAATTATCTGATTTTACCAGTTGCTGGTTTTTGGGGTTTTGGGGTGTAGGAG
>NW_010178466.1:0-2752 GCF_000695765.1 Mesitornis unicolor | reverse complement strand
TCCTCAGAATGCTGTCTCTCTGCAAAGTGCTGAAAGTTTCATGTTTCAGATAGTCTGATGCCCTTTAGCAACCTTCTTTGTGTGCTCATTCTGCCTCTCTTCTTTGTTTCTAACAGCAAGATATTTGAAAATCTCTGCTTTTTAAACAAGTGCAATCGGGATCAAACTGCTAGCTGTTACATACTTAATAGTTATTTTTCCTTTTGTTTTTCCTGCCTAAATGGGAGTGAATACACTATTATGTTTCGACCAACATTATCAGGAGCAAGCAGTGCTTTTTTATCCTCTCTTCACTGACACACCACTCTATCTCTTCAAAGATACAGATACTTTTGTTGCAGAGAGTTGCAGATTATCAAATAAAGACCCCTTTTCAGGAGATCTAGGTAATTCAGAAATAAAGGTATTTAGGTGAAATCAAATCAGTTTCAGTGAACAGGGCATGCTGGAAGATGTCAGGAGGCTTACAGAAGTAAAATGAAGAGACTAGAGGACAGCTTCATGTGAATTACCAGCATTGGGAATAGTATGCACTGGGCTAAGATACATCCCAAGCAATGGGTTGGACCTATAGGTCAAGGGAGTAAATTTGTGTACTTCCACTTAGGAGCAGGATAGTTTAAAATCAAGATGATTTTGTTTAGGTCCAGCTATGCCATCACTCAGAAACAAGTGCAAAAATGTCATGACAGCCTATAGATGAAGTAATATTCGATCTGGTACAGCTTTGCCATTCAAGCACATGCAGACTTTGCTCCTTTATAATTTAAAATCTGAAAAATAATGCAAAAATTCCTCAAATAGATTGGGAAATATTTAAAGATAAAATTAATTCTGCCTCAACATTTGTACCTGTTTTTATATGGTAAGAAAAAAAGTAACCCTTGGTAAAAGAGTTGTTTTCATTCAGGATTTTTTCCTTTGACCAGTGCATTTATTTACCTGGTCCTTTCTGCCTTTCTATCTGCTGATGAAATGCACTGCCATGTTCATAGCTGGCAATGCTCTTATCATGTTTGGGTGGCTACAGAAACACAGGCAGAAACACTGCATGGTGCTACTGTCTCTGCTAATAAGATTATTAGCTCAAGACATGTTATTGATTTCATATTGTCTTAGCAATATTAACATGCTTTGTCCATTGCCTATGCAAACACATGGAGAAATGTGATTATATTCTGTGTTGGAAAGATAATGTAAAGCAAAACAGCTGTGATATGTCTGTTCCTCAGTGGTTCTCAGCTGTTATACCTTTCAATGTATACATTCTCTGAATTAAAGAGCATGGGCACCAGCAAAACCACAAACCTTACATGAACTATTCTGACCTTCCACAGACACCTTTAATTTAATAATACATTTAAGGAAAACTGATAAAATGCTGCAAAACAGGTCCACTGAAGCTAAGCTACCCTCTAGAAAATACTTTCTTGTTAAACAGTGTAGACAGATTTTTTTCTAGCTTTCACATAGGTTTGGTCATAGAATCATAGAATAGTTTAGGTTGTAAATGACCTTAAAGATCTTTGAGTCAAACTGTAAACCTAACCTATTTTTAATCCTAACACTGTCAAGTCCACCACTGAGCCACGTTCCTAAGCACTATGTCTACACATCTTTTAAATATTTCCAGGGACAGTGACTCCACCACTCTCTCTCACCTGTTCCAATGTTTGACTACCTTTTTGGTGAGGAAATTTTTCCTAATCTCCTGTCTAAACTTCCCTTGGCACCACTTGAGGCCATTTCCTCTTGTCCTATATAGTGAAGTAGGACAAGATGTCCTATATAGCTCTTTACTAGGGAAACGAGAGGTACCCCCACCTTTCTACAACCTCCTTTCAGGTTCTTGTAGAGAGCGATAATGTCTCCCCTCAGGCATCTTTTCTTCAGGCTTAATAATCCCAATTTCCTCAGTCACTCCTTATGAGACATGTGCTCTTATATATGTGTAGATATATAAATACATATGCAATTTTGTTTCCTATTTAGCTATTCCTGATAAGAGGTCAAAAAAGGCTATGTTGCTTTCTGCCTGCTGTGCCTAATTTTCTGTGGTGCTGAAAATGCAGGATTTCTGGGATTTTTATCATGACTGTGATTACATCTCTCCATGCTATTAAAGGATTTAACACACAAAAGTTTATATGTCAAGTGCATCAGTTATTCTCTGTAAATAATTTTATCAGCTAAACAGTTTCTTGAAAATCAGTTATATTAATCAGCAATAAAAAAGGAGACAGAAAAATCAAAACAATAAGGAAAAGTGTCCAAACTTTACAATTTTTACAAAATGCAATTTAGAGTCCTGCTTTCACTATATGCTAACATTATATTAGATTTACTCCTCTGATTTACTTCACAAACTTTGGCTTCAGCTATGACATGGGATTAGAGATGTGGAATGTAAGAAAAAAGAGGAAATCAGGTGAATTTGAAAACATCAGTGCACAGAGCACACAGAAATTTCAATGCAAGAGATGAAAGCCATATCTTATCTCTTATCCTATAACTTTTTTGTCTCTTCTGTTCAAAAGCACATTATGATTCGGTGTTCCTAGTTTTCCTGTATAGATTTTGGACAGATTGCAGTTATGGCAACTGGAGATTGCCAGGAGATTTATGCTAATGACATAGTTGGAAGTAATCCTCATTTGTATCAGTAATTGTTCCAATAATAATTTGAATTATTGCAGGGAGATAAAGATATCCCCAAAGATGTCCTCCTTCCAGCTGGATCTGTAAGGAGGAA
>NW_010178465.1:0-808 GCF_000695765.1 Mesitornis unicolor | reverse complement strand
AAGCTGATAAACCAATATTACCAGGTTTACTGTAATCAGTTTGGTAGATGTGTCACGTATTTTCTTCCTTATGCTACTGTCTTGCTTTAGGATTAAACACAATATTAACTGTCATCATACTAGTGATTTGAATATATTTAGATGGTATTGTCAGGTGATGAGTATGACATTTAACTGTTACTGTTCACTGGATGTTCTCTTGCTCTGTGCTTTGTTACATAGTGTAGTTCAGGAGTCCTTAGATGAGAATATGGCTCAGCAGCTCCACTCTTTAACCCATGGTTTAGAAAATAAAATGTCCCCAGATCTCCGCTTCTGAAAATCATTGTTTGAAGAACCTCTCTCTTCTTTTTGTCATTTGTGTAGCTAAGTTGCAAGATTTTGAGCACGTTCTGCAGGATATTGTCCTGCATTTTGGGCTTTGTCCTTCTAGTTGAAGCAATAATTCAGCATAAACTACTGATAAATGAGTCATTCATCCTCTTGTCATCTCAATCGGTTTTTTTTGCTGATGAAGAAGCTGCAGTTGCTGCCCCTCCATTCCCTTCCTGGTCTGCCCAAATGCTTTTGCCTGTCCACATCTCAGCCTTTAATGTTTGTGGGTAGAAAGCATTGATTTAGTGTATCCATTATAACTCTTTAAGAATCAGAGAAAATGGAGTTTCTCCCATTTCCGCCATTAATTTGTTAAACCAAGACCACAAGAAGTTTGAAGCCTTGAGTCCTCTGGAATTCAGGGGAAAATGAAATACAAATGTCCCTGAGGTGATTTGTTGGATGGAGGGACACTTGGTCAGCCACAGCCTGA
>NW_010178464.1:0-480 GCF_000695765.1 Mesitornis unicolor | reverse complement strand
TCCCACAGAATTTCAAAGTCTTTATGTCCTTCTTCACTCGCCCAGTTTCACCATGTGAAGCAACTCCATTCAGGTTCGATTGGCCACATTTCACTCTGGAAATTAATTTTCTCACCTTTTACTGTAAACACTCTGTTATCTTCATTAGCTCTACCTGTATGAGTTCAACTTTCTACCCCAAAAATACAAGCTTCAGAATACTGATTGCATTTTGAACTCATTGCTATGGTGTGAAGTTCCTCGTGCAAGGCTCTATTTAAACACAGATATAAATGCAGACACCTATGAAAACCATCTGCCCAAACATGACTTCTGCACAATAAATACAGACAAGTCTCGTTTCCTAGGGCAGAATTCTGTAGGACCATATTCTACCTTTGACTTCAGGAGAGTAATTTGAAATGCAAACAAACCAACATAAAACCCCACAGAAGAAGAGCTAAAATACAAATCACACTCATCTGTAATAATAGTAATAAT